>NW_020799535.1:374901-377939 GCF_003259725.1 Athene cunicularia | reverse complement strand
CCCCAGCCAGTGTCCCTGCTGCCACCCGGGGTTTTTTTCCAGCCCGTCTCGGTTGTTGGCATTTCCCTCAGCCTTCCCAAATCTCCATAAAAACGGCTCCTAACCAGGCGCTCGGGTCCAGGCAAGGGCGATGTGGCACCGTGGTGGTCACCGCTGTCTCTGTGCGCGAGGGGAGATGCCCAGGGTTTGATTTTCAGGGAATCTCTTGAAACTCTAGGTGGGGGGGGGACACCCATCAGGTCACGGGTGACTGGAAAGGGGGGGCTGAGGAGGAGCCTGGTGGTTGGGGCTGCGAAGAAAAGCCTGGAAACGAGCCCGAGCTCAGCGCTGAAGGTCCCGTGGGCTGGTGGTGACCATGAACGACGTAATTGAATTTTTTTTTTTTTTCAATGCTTGTGGCAGGGAAAACGACTCCGTCCTTTGCAGGTGTTCCCCCGTATTTATAAAGCGTTATTTCTGGAGCAGCTGGCTGGGGATCTCCTGGCATCACCAGCGCGTGCAGCCACGCTCACACACCCATCCTCTTCCTCACGCCGGGTCCCTCCCCACCAAACGCAGCTGCTGCTGTTCGCGAGGGGTTTTCCATGATCCCCAGCCGGGGGAAAATAGCTCCTGGGGCCAAGAAAAGACCAGAAAATCCCCCCCTATCCAGGGTGTTTCACCCAACCACGCCGGGGTCTCCTGCTTTTGGAGCCTGGGGAGAAACGGGGGCCAGAGAAAACCGAATTAACTGCCCCGGGGCAGCCGAGCGCGAGGGGGCTGGAAGAGGAGCCACGTCCCCGGCTGTGGAAATAAATGGCGAGATATCTGATCACGCAGGCAATAAAAAGAGGAGAAGGCGGCGATGGGCGCAGCACCCGGCCGAGCGTCGCTGCGGCGATGGGAAGGGTGGGACGGCCCGAGCCCGGGGAAGGGACACGCGGGAGGGACCCGCGTTGGGTGATTTACACGATGTGACGGGGACAGCTGAAGATGATGGATGGGAGGTGGGTAACGCCGCTCCCCAGCTGGGCTCCGCTGGTGTTAGCGGAGGGGAGAGGACGTCCCCAGCTATTTATCATCTTTCCCCAGGCCCCTGTAGGACTGGGGACACCCAGTGTCCAGCTCACGCTGGGTGGGTTAACCCTTTCCCGGGGAGGGGGGGGGCACGGCTCTGCTGCCCGGCTCCTGGCTACAGCAGGAGGAGGAAGTTTTCCTCTTGTTCACTCTTTCTGCCCCAAAGCACCCACAGATGGGTACGAGGCTGCTGCTCCGGAGGAAACAGAGTTTTTGCCGGATTCTGTCCTTTTTTCCATTTTTTTGGTTTGGTTTTTTTTTTTGAGCTTGGGGTGATGCGGGGAGAGCTGGCTGCGCAGGCTGAGGTCGGCAGCTCGTCACAGGAGTGAGGATGATGAGCCCCAGCATCACCCGTGCGGGGGGGGAGCACAGAAAAAAAACCCCTGGACCCCCGGCACTGCCGCTCCCCCCCGCAGCTCCCCGGCCAGCGCGGCCTTATTAGATTTGGCAAAATATTAGGGGAGTGTTTGGAAGGTTAATTAACACAAGGCGCCGCAGCATGGGAACCTGGCGCTGCCGGGGGGTTTAGCCCTTGGCCAGCCGGGTTCAGGCCGTCGAGCTGAAAGAAAAAAAACCTGCGCCCAGGACCACCCAGTGCCTTTGCACAGCGGGCGCGGTCTCCTCTGGGCAGGATTAGACCCGGCACTGCCCAGTCCGCGCAGCCTCAGAGCACGGGACCCCTCGGAGCGACGCTTCCCGGTTCTCCCCCCCCCTGTGGGTGCTGAGCGTGTCAGGGATTTGCTTCGTCGGTGGGGAAACTGAGGAACGGAGCTGCGAGGGGAGCAGGAGGGCTGGGCCGGGGCTCTGCCTGCCAGCGAGAAGCTGCCTCACGCCCCCCTCACCCCCCCCTCACCTGCCTGGGTGCTGCTTCTCATCCCACGGGAGCCCCAAGGATCAAACAGGCCCAGAAGCAGCTCCGTAAGGTGAACTTTGGGCAGGGCAAAGCTTTTTTTTTTTTTTTTTTTTTCCAACACAAACTGCATTTTGGGGTAAATCCTGCACCTGGCAGCTCGGCGGAGGCAGAGTCTCCGTCAGCATCCCCGTGCAGGAGGGAGATGCCGGGTGTCATCCCAACCCCGGGGACGGAGGGAGCGAGGGGTGAACAAAGTCGAACCGGAGCCGAGGTGCCGTTTGGGGTTGGCGACACCAAATCCTGGACATTTTTTTTCCCCCCTCTGCTTCCCCTCCGAGGCCCGTGTGAGTGTCGGGGTGCAGCCGCGCCGCCGGTAACCCGACGCTCCCATTCCTGTCATGTTTTACATGGCTGGGCATGTGGTTATATTTTGTTTTGCCAACCTTTGCTTTCCCCAAAGGAGGGAATGAAAGGGCCAGTGTGCCGCCAATTTATTGTGCCTCCCGAGAGCCCCATGGCTGCCGAAAAAGCAGATGCCTTCTGCTTAATCTGGCCTGTTGCTATGTAAACCTCCTTCCCGCTTTGATGTCCCCTATAAATACTCCATGTGTTTCCAATAAACTGGCATTTTTATCACTGGAGCTGTTAAAGGCAGATCTGTGTCAGATTTGTCCCTGGGCTCGGCCGGGGGTTCGCTGGGGATAAACCTCCTGCCCTCGTAAAGGGGTTCCTTGGAACTGGGAGGGGACGCGCCGGCCGCACCGGGGGAAGCGGCGGGCTGCCTGGGTCCCTGGGCTGGGACCACCATGGCCCCGGGGACCCCCAGGGCTCTGCCTGCCTGGCCGGGCCCCCCCTCGCAGCCCGGCCCATGGCTTTTTTAAGTGCCTTTCGCAGGCAGGCAGGACGCCTGGGCTCCTTGGGGCTCATCTCAGGCATCTCTGCGTGGGTTTGTTTTGTTTTGTTTTGTTTTTCCCAGCCCCTAATTTTGTAGCTTAAATGATGGAGGGAACACAAAACGCGGCGTCCTTCCACGAGAAGAAGCCAGAAGCAAAGACCTGCCTCCTTTTTGTCAATATTATTTTGCTGAGATGTTGGGACGAGACCCCACCCCACCTGCTCACACCTTCCT
>NW_020799535.1:367729-374851 GCF_003259725.1 Athene cunicularia | reverse complement strand
GGGGGGGGGGTGTCGATACGAGCGGAGTTACTGTGGGTCTGGGTCTCCCCAAAAGCTCCGTGCGTGGGGCGTGAGCATCACCGTGTGGGGTCACCGCGCAAAACTCGCCCGGAGAGACCCCGATGGGGCCGGGGGCTCCGTTTTAAATCTTTCCAGCCTCGGCAGCTCCATCTCATCCCCCCCCCGGAGCTGTAGCATCCTCCTGTGCCGCTGCAGCCCCCCCTCAGGCTTCTGCCCCTTCCGCTGCCCCACGGTGAAGCTCCAGCACGGGCTGGTTGCGCTCCCTCAGCTCCAGCAGCTCCAACTCGACGCCCCTCGAGGGGGGGGCGGAACAGAGCTCTGGGCACGACCAGCACAAGGCTGAGCTCCCCCCAGCAAAGTCCAGCAGCAACTGGGTCACCAGCTGTGGGACTGGGCAACCAGCGCCTCTGCCCAGTTGGGAAACTGGGGGAGGGGTTGTTGTGGATTTTTTTTTTTTTTTTAATCCCCATTTTGGCCTGAAATGTGGTGTCAGGAGCCTGGCTGATATATGCTGCAAAAAAAGGGGTCGGCAGCGCCGGTATTCTTTATTTTGACAGGGCAATGAAAGTGTTATGTAGTCGTGACGCCTCCCTGCTGCTCCACCCCCCTCGGCCTTTATCAACCTGAAAGAGCCCAGGATCCTATTTATAACCTAACCTGAATTGTGCAATGCATGGGGAAGGGGCCACAAAGAGCGATGATTTATGAACGCATTAAAAACAATGCAGACCCTCCACGCTCTCCCCCAGTCCGGCGGGGAGACCCCATCACCCAGCCCCAGCGCTGCGGGGACGAGCCCTGGGGGGGTGGTGGTGGTGAAATGCCCCCGCTTGGCTTCCACAAGGTGAAAGAAGCCCCTGGGTTTGTTTTTTGGGGTTGGAGATGGGAAGCTGAAGCTTCCCGGGCACCTGATACCCCCCCTCCAGGCACTAGAGCTGCTGTAAGGACCGAGCCTGCCCTGCCTGGCCGTCGCGGGTGGGTTGTGTTGAGCATCTCGGGGGTGTTTTTTGTACCCCACGTTTGCCTCCCGGAGCTCTCCCGCGACACTGCGACACCTCGAGACGTCCACGGGCCTCTTCCTAAAATGACTGAATCGGTTTGAAATGAACGACTCGGCTAAAAAGCGCTTTCCGCTCGCGCGTCGGGAGCGCGGACGGATCGCGAAGCCCCTCGTTACGGCGCGGGGGGAAGGGGAGGGATGACAGCGAAGCTTCTCTCGCCAAGGTCAAACCCCTTCCATCCCTCACCCTCGCCTCTCTAAGGACGTCGTCAATGAGCGGCGGCATCGGCAGCTCCGAGGGGGGGAGAGGAAACCCACCGGCAGGCGCGGACACCCCCGGCTTGGCTCCGTGGGTTGGGGGGTGGCTGGCTGTTCCCTGCCCGATACCGACCGTCATCAACGGCAACGAAGCTTCTCGATAGGTGTTTACATCTGTCAGCAGTTCAGAGGAGAGGGTCCGGGCTGCCCCTCGTTGCGCTGGGTCTGGGGGGGGGGGTGTGCCACCTGCGCTCCCGTACCCCAAGCGCTCCGTTCCTATTTTCCCCTTTTTCGGACGGAAACCGCGGAGCAGGCAGGGCAGGGGTGGTGACGCCGGTGCCACCGAGGGGCCTCTCGCCCCTCGTGTGTTTGTCAGGTTATGGCCGATGACATCTGAATCTGGCGTTTGGAAAACCTCCCTTCTGAGCTGTGACACCTTGATGGCCGAAGCAACCCAGCAGGGTTTTGACTTTCCCTGCCTAATTACTGCCAGATTGCTCGGCCCCGTCCCCGCGCTCGCCGGGGCCGTGGCTGCACGCGTGGGGAGCCGGGCAGGGGCGGGCTGGGCTGCCTGGGCTCTCCTGGGCTTGGGAAAACTCAGCTTTGCTGGGACCAGGCTCTGCTGAGAAAGACGCAGCCCCAGGATGAGCCTCAATTAGCGATTTCCAGCGCAAAAGCGTCTGGAAGCGGAGCGGAGCGGCACCGAGTGTTTCATTCAGGCTGTTCCCTGCTGGCGGGGGTCTCCTCCATCCCCCCGTGGCCGGACGGCGGGCCGGGGGTTGATGTCCTGGGTACCACCACCCACCGGTGTCCGTCCAGGGTTCCCCCGCTCCCACCACAACCCCCCGTGCTGCGGTTTCACGCCCGAGAGCTTAACGAGGGTGTTTCTTCTATCTTAACTAATTTATTCCTGTATACATCGAGGTCAGCCAGGGTGCAGGGCGCTTCAACCGGAGTGAGAAAAGCTCTTGACAACGGAGATCTTGCTCTGTTTTCCATCAAGCGTCAGCCCCGCTGCCATCAGCCTTCTCCTTTGGTGTCGGAGCCGAGCCGCCGGCCGGGGACGCGGCACCTCCCTGTCGCTGGGTTCACCAGGGAATGATGGTGGGGACCTGCGTGTGCCGCGGCCACGGTACGGCCGAGTTTGGTCTATGCTTGTGCGAGCAGAACCGTGGGAGAGGGCAGGACACGGCGCTGCGAGGCCGGTGCCGCGACCGCTCGAGGTGCCGGCTCCCGGGCTGCGGTGAGCCGCGGCACTGCCGGGACTGCCCGGAGCTGAGGGGGAGAAAAATAATAGTAAAGAGATTTTTACGAGGCAGCTGCTTGCAGAGGCTTGTTGTGGGAAAAGCAGATCCAGGTGCTGGACTCAACCAAGCATGAAAAATAGCAGAGGGGAAGGGCTGTGGGGAAGGGCGAGGGCCGCTGCGGGCGCCCGGCTTTTGCTGCGCAGCGGGGACCGAGACGGTCATCCCGTGTCCCCAGACATTGGGGACAGGAGGAGTCAAACCAGCTGGAGAGGAGGGATGGGGTCGGATGGCCGGGAGACCCCGGGGATGTGAGGAAGCGATGGAGCCGCAGGGACACGGCCCCTCCGTGCCGGCCGAGCTGCCCCGGCGCATTCCTCCCTCCCCCCTTCGCACACTCGTACGAACGGGTGTTTGACCCCACTCGCCCTCGCTGCCCTGCGCAGGGGAGAGAGGCTGGAGGGCCCACATCGGCCTGCTGAGGTACCTCCCGGCGTTCCTTGAGCTGGGAGCAGGCCTGCGCCTCCCCCTCCTGCGAGCTGGTGTGAAGCTGTCGGATGGTAAATGGTGTCGGACCAGCGATCGCCTCCTCAGCCGCCTTCTGCTTCCTCCACAGCCTCAACTCAGAAGAAAAGCTTCGTCCCAATGGGTTCATGAGTAAGAAGGACTAAATCTGGACTTGGCTAAACCTGGAATTAGTCATAAAATTGGTGCTTTGTCCTAAAACCAAACAGCATCGGTAGTGGTATAAATCAGTGGTTGACGGTTGGACTAGATGTTCTTCAAGGTCCTGTCCAACCTAGATGATTCCGTGGAACCCACCCTAGACCCATGGCTTTCTTCTTCCAAACCTGAACCAATTCGGAGGCCCAGAGCCGTCGAACCTTCAGATTTAAGACTTGTTTCATCAAGACACCGCTCTTTCCTGGTTTCTGGAGGTCGGCAGGCACCTCCACGATGTGTTTGAAGTCCTCCCACCTAACCGAAAGTCTAGAGGTTCCTCAACGGAGATGTTCAAACTGTCTGGAACCAGGCCCGCCCGGAGTTCATGTTTCATTGCGCGTTGATTTATCATCTCTTGAGTTAATTATTGACCTTAGCTTTGCCTTGGTCAATATTTACCTCCCCAGGTCAATAAATCTTGACGTTCACCTCAACAGAAGTCAATATCTCCTTAGTGTTTATCTATTCCTTCTGTTGCTAATTTTGCTGAAAGCTTTTATTTATTCTTATAAAAGCGTGCTCGCTGGGCTCAGGACCCACTTGGGGAGGAGGAACCTTTGCATAACCGCTAGGGACGAAGCCTTGGCTTCTCCACGCTGGCTCCTGTGGAACATCATGGACACAAACCCTGGGTGGCATCACCCCAGCCCAGGCAGGACACTGCTTTCTTTCATCCAGCTGATGAGATCTGGCCAATTTTCAATCATCAGCCATGATGGCTTTTCTGATGGAGGCGGCAGCTTTGCTGGGACCACAGCCTGGCTGCTGAGAAGACGTGTTCCTACCAGCCCGCCTTGGAGCTGGTCAGATATTGGGGCAGGAGGAAGAAGAAGCTTATCCCCAAGTGCTGATGCAAAGGTAGGCCAACTCTTGAGGATGTCACCCCCACTTTGCTGCTTGGCCCTTGGGCTTCGCGGGCAGCGTGGGGGTGCCGTTCTCTGCCATTCTGACCCTGCTCCCAAGGGAGGAGACCCGCCTGTGAAAGGGATGGCTGAGGGTGTCGTGATTTCTGTGGTCTGAATAATCTGAGTACAGTGGCACCGGGGTCTAAGTTGTTCCCCACTCCTGTCTGCGGAGGCAGGACCGGCTCATCGTTCCCTCAGCCTTGGCCACGGCAGGGGTCTGGGGGGGTCCCCCCAGGCGATGCCTCCGCCCCAGGAGCTTGCCCCTTCCCTTCTTTTCATTAAACAGAGTTAGATTAATTGCTGGCGGGTCTATATGCCCCTATCCCCTCTCCTTTTGATGACCCCATGACAGAGATTAATTGGAGCTGCTGTAGGAGGCTGCGGGCGTGGGGAGGGTGTGAGAAGCACTTTTGAGGTTGGTGTGAGTGGGTGACGTACAGCACCGGGAGCCCGAACGCCTCTTGTGAGCTCCAGCTGTGCCCCGGCCGAGTGTCCCGGCCACCCTCAGCAGAAAAGCTCAGAAACCTACAGAGGCACAAACCATGAACCTGGGAATCCTCACCCACACCTCACCGTCACCTCCTGTACCGATTTTCCACCATCCCAGCCCAAAGCTCAGCCCTTTTTTTAGCCAGAGCGGGTACCAGGGACCCTGACCGGGATGAAATTTCTGTTTCAACGGTGCTGAGCGGCGGCGGGGATGGGAGCGGGGTCTTCCCGTACCAAGGGCTGGTGGTGGGAGCTGCCTCCCAGCAGCGTGAGGCTGAGGACACGCCGTTTCACCGATTCTCCTCTTTTATCCCCAACACCGTCCGCCGAGTCTGGGCTCCTGGGTCTGGGGCAACCTCGGCTAAATGCTGGATTGTGTAACACTGCATATGGCCAGAGGTTTTGTCTTAGAATCATCCAGTTTGGGAATAAATCTCTGCTCCTTGACTCTCATTGCATGTCCCCTTGCCCACCAGGACCCCCCAACATAATCCCTAATCTCTCTCCCTCTGTGAGGAGGAGAGGGGAATAACCTCCATCTCCGCGCTCCTGCCTCGAACTTTTAATATTTTAATTGAGTGAATTGACCTGGAGTAGTCTATTGAACTCTGCCTGACCTTTTAAATAACAGGTCAAGGATTTAGCTTTGCAGCGCTGACCTCTTCCCTTATCTGCTAATACTGCTCCTCTCTCAATTAGCTGCCGTCCCCCCGACCCGGTGAAGTTGGAACCACTTCGCAGGCGTCAGCGTGGCCTCCTCCACGCACGAGTGGGTAACGGCGCCCAGCGCCCGCCTCCGTGGCTCTGAAATGGAGCTCATGGATGCTCCCTTGGGGTTTGCTGTCACCGTCCCGCAGCGTCCTCCCTCAGGGACGGGCCTCCAGGCTGGGATGTCCACCAGCACCCAACGAAAGCTCCAACCTCGTCTTTTATTGATCAGGAGAAGGGATCAGGGCGGAGGGGAAAGCTGCCACGGGGATTCTGCGGGAGCTCCAGCCTCCCCAGCCACGCTGAGGACACTGCAAGGGCTCTTTTCTCATTTCCCCGGACATCACAGGTCATCGAGAGGAACAGCTTGAGATCCCACCTGCCCTGGTGACTCCTTTGGACCAGCTTGAGCTGCTGCCGTGGCCCAGCCAGAAGGTTCTTCCCAAGGACAATAGTGGAAGACGCTGTGCTGGGAGAGTCGTTGTAAAAGAAGATTATTTTTTTTGGCGTTGCGGATGGACGTGGGGACCATCCACAATCACACTGACTCGAGCAAGAGGCCCCATGTCCCGAGCCACCCTCGCCCATCCAACTCAGCTGCCTTGTCCATCTCGGCGAGGCGGCCGGTGCCTTCGCAGGGAGCATCACTGAACTTTTATGGGGATCTGCGGGGGCCGGCGAACAAATGCAAAGATTTGTAAACCCATAAAACCCTGCCTGGTCCAATTTTATCTCCGCAAGAGCCCGGTTTGGAGAGCAGCCCTGGGTTACCCAGCCCTGTTAAATTAGCGCTGGGCTCTGCATTCCAGAGTATAAATATCTGCCATTGTAGTGCTGAGGAATGCAAGCGCGTTGGAGTCTAAAATTAAAGAGCTGGGACGAAGGCATCTCGGGTTACCAGAAACAAGACTCCATTGTGCTCCCGTTGGGGCTTCGCCTTGGTGCAGGGAAGTGGGCTGTGAGTGTTTAGAAACTGCCTGGGTTAAATGCAAGGGGCAAACTAGCCTTTAATTACAAAATTTTGATACGTATCTTAAGTTAAACCCCCGCGACGGCCGCTCCAGAGGGGAGGGTGCCCCACCAGGCCCCGGGTACGATGTGCGGAGGATTCTCCGGGGTTTTGCAGCTTTTTCCAGGTTTTTTTTTTTTTCTATCATCTGTGCGGGATGTTCTGCCGGCCCGTCCTCTTCTTCCGCCCGGCTCTCCGCATCTTTAAGCACACGCTTAAATGGAGCTCCTCTGAGACGGAGGGTCGGTGTTCACTCACAGCCTGTGCCTGTGTTGCAGGGAGGAACCGTTGCTGCCCGACCCCCTCCCTGTGCTTGGCCCCATCCCTGCCCACCCTTAAACGCAGCCGTTGCTCACGTCGCTCCGCTCTGTTGAACACGCGTAGCCAGAGATGCTCGGCTGATGTTTACTGGCAATGAGGCCACTTGCCCAGAGGAATTTCTGGCCCCTGGGGAAAAAAAAAAAAAAAAACGGAGATTAGTGACACCCGCGGGGACGTGGCACCTTGAGGGGGCCCTTGGGGACACGGGGACCGAGGGGGTGGCACTTCTGGGGACAAAACTCGGGATTTGTGGCACTGTGGGAGGGACCCTTGGGGACGCGGGCCGTGGCACCCGCGGGGGCGTGGCACCTCTGGGGGACACGGACGTGGCACCCGTGGGGACGTGGGACACCACGGGGGGGACCCTCGGGGACACGGGGAGGGGACAGGTGACACTTTTGGGGACGACCCATTGGGATTAGCGGCACCCGCGGGGACGCTGTC
>NW_020799535.1:364050-367679 GCF_003259725.1 Athene cunicularia | reverse complement strand
GGGGGGGGGGGGATGCTCTGGGGCTCGGGGCTCGCCCGTCGTGCCGCTCCCCTCCTGCGGAGCGAGGACCGCTGCCCTTCCCCGCCGTGGTGGGGAGCAAAGCTGCCAGCCCGGGGTTATTTATTTCCTCCCTGCCACGGGGAAAGGGAGGGGAACTGAGGCAGCTTCGCCGCTCGCCAGAGAGGAGGAGCCGGGTTTAATTGCAAACGGGAGCGGGGATGCTCGGGACGGGGGACGCTCCCCAGCTCCCGGCTCCGGCCTTCTGCTTGCGCTGGCCTGGAAAAAAAGCCCTATTAGCTACACGAATTTTAAGCACAACCAGATGTGGGAGATGAAGCTGTTAAACTCCTTTTGTGCTCTCGGTGGAGGCTGACGAGGGGGGTCCCGGGCCCCCGCACCTCCCCGTGCCCCCTCTACTGCGATTACTGAAACCAGAGGCTTCACTCAGGCTGGGGAGGGGACGGTGCCGCTCAAATAGTTCAGATGTGACAGTTCGGGGAGTCTCTCGTTGCTAAAACCAAGACTAAGGCCTCTACAACAAGCTCCTTTCCCAATTTCTGCTTATTTACAAGCGTCATCAAGCTCTTTGTAAAACAGGAGACCCGTTTCCAAGAGGCAAACTGCAGTTTCTGGAGGTCGAAGGACTTTTGCTTTCCAAAAGCACGGGAGGACACAGCAGAAATTGTCCCCCTTAGGAGCTGGTCTTGTCACCGGGAGCAGGTATCCCCGAATCCCGGGAGAGAGCGCGAGCGGCGAGGATCCATCGGCCCCGCCGCCAATAAATCAGCAGCTCCCTGTAATTTTATGTAACGTTAATAAATCAGACAAATGAAAATAGCTCGAGCCTTGTAAGGCATAAATCAACCTTCCGCTCTGGCATGGTGCTTTAAAATAATTTGTAGATTGATGGTTGTCTCGCTGAAGGAGGGAGTTGGGGGCCTGGGAAGATTTTTAATGACCGCTCTTGGTGCAACATCTCCCCGGGCAGAGTCCCAGCTCCTCCCCTGTTCCCAGTTTGCCAGAAGCGGCTCCGAGGGAGCTGGGGGAGAGCTCCGAGCCGGCCCCACAGCCCGGGGAGCCGGGGTGCCCCTCACCTTGGGTGCCCTTTGCTGGGATGAAGCTGAGGTGCCCAGGCTCTGGGTGTAAACTGGGTGGGACTGGGACCGGTCTCGGGGCGGCATCGTGGGATCCACGGGCTCCATCACAGATGGCTTTGGGGGGTTTCGGTGCAAGGGACCCCCCAGACCTGCTTCCAAAAAGCCCCCCCTGCCCTCCCCCACGCTCAAAGTGGCCACTCTGGGGACTCGGCAAACCTCACTCTTGCCTTAGCAGCCATCCCAGGGGAGCGCTGGCATCAAAAAGGGGAAAATACTCTCTTTTTTTGGTTTGTTTCCGTCACCCATTTCTATCCTGGTTTCAATCTCTGGGTGCTGCATCGCTGTGCTCCCCACCCAGGCAGGTCCCCCGGGGTTCGGGGCCGGTGCCGTGAGGGTGGGGGCTCCCGGCTCTGTCCCCGTCCTTGCTGCTTGCCAGTGGGCAATCGCTTAACGCTTCTTGGCCTCATTTTCCCCCATCTGTGCACTGAAAATAATATTCCTTCCTCGGGGCACTGACTCCATTAACTGCCATTTGCAATTAGGCCCGACCTATACCCAGGCTCTGTAACTGGTTATGCTGGCACAACTGGTATCCTTCGCCCGCGTTCGCACGCTTGATGCTCGCCACCAGACTCCGCTGGATGTCACTGGTGGATCTCCCAAAGCTGCCGGGATCTGTGCGGGTCCCCGACGGTGCTCGGACCCAGCTGCTTGTTGCAGACCCCAGCAGAAATTCCCTCTCCCCGCCACGGACCCCTCGGCTCTCGCCCCTCCAACCGCCTCAGCCCCGGGAGGGCTTGAGCGCAGGGTTTGGTTTTTTTTTTTTTGCCGCGGTGCGGCGTGTTTTACTGCTCTTGGAGGTGTGAAGAGTTAAGTGCTCGGCCGGAGAGCGGCGGGTCGGGGTAATTGCTCCCTGACACGAAGGCAACGTGTTCCAGCAGGATAATCCGCTCTGCCCGCGGGTTTTATTCTTGTGCACGGGGCTTCCAGTGGGACCCCG
This sequence comes from Athene cunicularia, assembly GCF_003259725.1. Lineage (NCBI taxonomy): Eukaryota > Metazoa > Chordata > Aves > Strigiformes > Strigidae > Athene > Athene cunicularia. The sequence continues at coordinate 365,582 of NW_020799535.1, read as the reverse complement.
GGCCCGAGACCCCCCCGGGAGCAGCCAGCTGGGCGAGGGGTCCCCTTTGCTGAAGAGCAGCCGGTTTCTCGGGGTCCCCGCGGCTGTGACGCCGAGCCCAGCCCCGAGCCCAGTGCAGAGGCAACGCTCGGCCTGCGCAGCGGGGCCGGGGGGGGGAAAAATCTCCCCGTAGTTCTTCATCCCGGTGTGATGATTCCCAGGGATGCGGCTGCCAGCGCCGCGGGGTCCTGAGCTCTCAGTCTGCCCGTCCTGAAGAGCTGAAACGAGCCGCTCCCCGAAACGGAGTGTTGAGGCGGGTCCTGGACCGGGCTCACATCTCGGGCATCTCCAGCCAAGGGGGATGTAAACCCCGTCCCACCACCCGGGGATGAGCCAGGAGCGCTTCAGCTCACCCTCTCACCCACTCGCGGCCAGATTTTAAACCCTTTGTAGTGGGAATTTATAGCTCTTCCCAATCCCTTGGGAACGGGGACATTAAATAATTAGAGGCCTCTTCAATTAATGCCTCTCGCTCGGTGTCGGGCACTTGGAGTGCCTCGGCCCCGCTCTCGGCACAGCTGCTCCCGCCGAGGGAAGCACAAACCGAAGCGGGGAGATGTCACCCCTCCGTGAACCGGCAGAAAATATCAGGCATCACATGGCCCGCAGCCCTCGGATTATCATATTTTGTCGTTAAACCCTAATGTGAGCTGTGGAATGCCAGCTTCCCTGTGGGAGAAGAGAAACCCCAGTGTTTTTAAGAAGAAGGGTGTCAGCACGGATTTTTGCTGATGGTTTCTATTGCTGATCAAACAGAGAAATAATTAACGAATTTGGACTTTTGATTAGGAGTTTATTTTTTAAAGGAATCATGGGGAGTGATTAGTGAAAATAAATTGCGTGACCCCGCGGTTCCCATCCAGCGTTTCCTTGGCTAATGAGGTGAGTTTGAACTCTGCAAGCAGGGCTAGAAATCCGGCTTCCCCGTTTAATAAAAGGCAGCTTATACCTAGTGAAACCGGAACCACAGTAAATGTCAGGCTCATTTTATAGCTTGCTAGGATTAGCGTCGTTAGACACTGTTTTCAGGACAGCAGCGCCCAGATGCAGCAGCCAAAGCCCCGGTCCTGAGGTGCTGGAGGACCCGCGGCTGGAGGCTGACGGGCGACCGCGGCCGAATTAACCGATGTGGCCGGGGGATGCTTGGTGTCAGCCCGACAAGCTGCCTCCCAGCAGCGTCTTCACGGGATCCTGGGTGAGACAGCGCCAAGCGACCCACGCTTGATCCCGTCAGCGAACATCCAGCCCTAGTGGGCATCTCCCTACCCGCGTCGCCGGGCACCAGCCGCGAGCCCTGGGCCTTTCCCCTTTCGGCTCTCCGATCAGGCCCACGGTGAAAAGGAAGCCTGTGGTCGGTGCTGCCCCATGCCCCGGTGTTGGGGGGAGCACCGCAGCGTCCCCCCGCGCCGCAGGGAGGGGATGTGGGGGGAGAGGGTAAACGCGGCGTTTTCATCCCGGCAGCTGCTCCCCAGACCCGTCGGGTGCCAAACGGG
>NW_020799535.1:359843-362102 GCF_003259725.1 Athene cunicularia | reverse complement strand
ACCGGATTTTTTTTTTTTTTTTTTTGGGGTGGGGGGGTGGTCATTTTCTCGCTGACAGCTGTAGTTTCCCTCCCTGCTCCGTGTCTTAGCTGCAAAGCTTTTGCGGAGCAGAAGGAGCGAGCCGGGTGGGTTTCGGGGCTGCTCGGCCCCGGGGAGGAGCAGCCGCGGGCTCTCCCCGCTCGCAGTTCGTTTTCTCTGGAGCGGGGAAGGGTTTCGCCGCCGCCTTTGTTCTCCCGCGGAGCCCCCGCCGCATTCTTCCCTTTTGCCATTATCATTTTGGTTAAACAGAAAGGCAAGTTGTGTACCATATGGATCATGTTAACAATTGCTTATCTGGAGCCGGTGTTTTCTCCTCCCTCCCTTTCCCCCGGCCTTTTTCTCCCTCCTGAGGTCGGGGTTGGGGCTTTAACAGCATCTTGGGTTTGGTGCCGGTTCGACGCGGTCTGTAACCCCCCAACCTTCCCGTCACAGTTAATTCCCCCAAGTTAAAACGCAGAACAAACGCTGACAGATCTCCACAAGCCGCTTTCCCCGGGTGCTCTGAAATACAGAACACGGTTGTGGAAGAAACCAGCCTGTCTGCGTTGGGAGATTCACGCCTCTGGCCAGCAACCGGCTTCTCCCCGGAGCAGCTGAGGCTCCGTTTGCCTTTATTTGGGGAGGAGGTCGATGTCCAGGAGACGATCCCGACGCTGCTTTGCGTGTTTGTACAGACTGATAGAAGCAGGGGCCGTGGTTTTCCCCAAATCCCTCCTTCAGGCTGCTCCCAGACCGGTATCGCAGCACCTGAGCGGCCGCGCTGAAAGTTGTGAGCCCTCACCCCGCGTCCGTCCTCCGCTCCGGGGGATTTCAGCAGCTGCTGGGAAAAAAGGTGGGGGGGGAAAAAAAAAAAAAAAAAAGGCTGTTATTTTTGGGTGCCCAAATACAGATGCGAGGGCCTAACCTTAGGCCAAGGGAGGGGCCATCAGGGCACTTGATTCGCCTCCTCCTTCCCCCGCGGAAGAGGTAAACACGAAAACCTCCGGAGCTTTCTCCGAGGCCGGGATCGGATGGGATCCGAGGGAATAAAACCGTTCTGTGCGTCGCATCGTCCCCTCCGTAACGGCGGCATCTCTGGCGTCACTAAAACAATCCCTGGAAGGAGCGTGGCGGCGCGTGCCGTGTCTCGCCGCCGTTTGCACGCGCTCGGGACTTTTATTCGTGTTCGTTATTTTGGCGTCCTCCTAGTCGAGGAGATATTCCCGAGGGTGGAAGTGCCACCTCCAGATTTTTCTGCAAACAGCCAGATATTCTCCTTTCTTCCCTTCTGCTTTGCTAACGGTTTGGGGGTTCTGCGCCTCCCCGCTTCCGTCCCTAGGGCTGGTTGCGCGTAGGGAAGGAGGAATCCCTCGATCCCAGCAGATGCGGGAGCACCGGCTTTGAGCGAGGATTCCTGAAGGGAATTTCCTGGCAGCTGACACTGATGCATCCAGAGAAGCGACGGCCACCCTCGCGCGACGCTGACCCTTGCGTTTGTGCCGTTGGAAACACTTTCCCGGGACGTTTTTGGAGCTGCGGTGGCTGGAAGCGGAGCTTCGCTCTGTGGAAGGGGCTGGTGCGAGGCTCCTTTTGGCATCCCGGGGCAGATCCCGGCGCATCTGGTTAAATGTCAGCTGGAATTTTGCAGCGTGCAGGAAGGCCCGAGGCTCGCGGCTCCCAGCATCGTGTTTGCTCCTCGGCGCATTCCCTTCCTCCCCTCAGCCCCGGGTGCTGATCCTTCTCTTGCAGCTTTTGAGGGAAATAAAAGTGGTTTTCTTCCTTTTGGGGTGTGGAGGGGCTGGTTAATGCACGTGTTAGCAGCTCTTGTGGTGCTTTGGCTCGGGAATGCTTGTCCCTGGTGTTGCTGGTGCTGCTGCTGCTGGTGCTGCTGGTGCTACTGGTGCTACTGGTGCTGCTGGTGCTCAGTCGCTCACGTGTGGTCATCGGGCATCTGGCCCTCTGGTCGCAGGGAACACACGTGCTGGCGGTGGCACCCAGCTCCTGATCGAAGGGAGCTCTTGGGACCGAGCCAGACTTGATTAGCGTTAAGCAGGAAAATTCCCATTGCTGGATCAGCAGCCAGGCAGAGAATAAACCAGTTCATCCCAGCGCCAGCCCAGGCAATTCCCAGTTCTGAAAAACAGTTTTTTCCTTTGCAAGGTTCTCCCGCCGCGAGTTCGTTGCCGTAATTACTTCTGGTATATTTTTCCTGTTGGTTTTTTTTGGGGGGGGGGCTTGGCT
>NW_020799535.1:356513-359793 GCF_003259725.1 Athene cunicularia | reverse complement strand
TTTTTTTTTTCTTCTTCTTCTTTTTTCCCCCAGAAAGTGAAAACTAATGTCAAGACAAATTGCACTTTAACCCACACTTGTCTTGCCTATAAAAAAACCCTGAATAATAGCTGAATAAGTCCCCCCCTCCCTGCCCCAGCCGCTCTCAGAAGAGGAGCCTGCTCCTCACAAAGAATTTGCTGTGTAAATAGAGGAGAGGTGCAGCGGCAGCACCGAGCCGGAGGGGACTCGTGGCATCGGGGGACGCTGGAGCCCGGGTCCTCTCCCTGAGATTAATCTTCCTCGGTGTTGCTTGAGGCCCGAGAGCAGCGGGACCGGCTGCTTTGTCTGCTGCCCCGGCCCTGCCGCGCCGCAGCGACGTCCCCATCGGAGGCTGTTCCTTTCCTTTGGAAAGAATCTCCAAAGCACTTGACTCCGCTCCCTCTGTCCTGCTGCCTCCCGGAGCGGGATAATGTGGGTGTAATTGATGGTGAGAGGACTAATGGCTGCAGAAATGTGTAATTAAAGGCCAGGGGTGACGTGCTGCCAGGCTGCGCTGCGCGCAGGAGGTTAGAGAGGTTGAGTGTGTTTTGAAGGGCTTGTCTTGCCGGGGCCGGGGGGGCTGCTCGGCCCGCTCGGGGTGTCCCACGTGCCCGGCCTCGGGTGTCATCATGGGGACACGGGGCTCCCTCGCTGGCCCAGCCCCGCACGGGGAGGTGGCAGCGCCCTGCGGCAGCGTCCCCGCTCTGGTGTGACCGGGGTTTCCTCCCGCCATGGCATCGCTGTAGCTGGCTCTGGAATTGCCAAATCCTGGGGCTGGCACCATCCTGCCCTCCCGACCTCCCTGCGATATCCTCCTCCTCCTCCTCCTCCTCCCCGCAGACGCTGAATCGGGCCACGTGTTGCAAACACAAATCTGCTGAAATGCCCGACATGCCGCGAGCAGGTCGGGCTTGGCCGGACCCGGCGGCCCCCGGCTGTGCCGCAGGGATGGGCCGGTGGCTCTGAGCCCGCACTCGCCCTCCTGGGAAGCCCCAGGGCTGCAGCCTGACCCCCTGGGTGACGGCGACAGGCAGGACGTTGTCCTCGGGATAGGTTTGGGGCAACCTGAGAACACCCCGCGGTGCTGCCTGTGCCGCTGAGGGGGACGCGGTGACGCTTCCTCACGCTCCGCTTTGCCGCTTCTTGGATAAAACAGGTTTTAGCAACCGCGCCGAAGCACCCACAACGTAAAAATAAACCGGGAGCTGGAGATTTGGAGATTTACTGGTGATGCCACCAAATAACGAGATTTAAAAGACGCCTTTTGAGGCGCTGTTCCTATTTCCCACCTGAGGCGCCGGCGGATGCTGGGGGTCGGTGAGAGCAACATCTGTGCAGCGCGACCTGGGTGCTTGGCCACGGGCGCTGGCGGGCAGCGCTCACAGCGTGAATATCTGCTGGTAGAAAGATATTTCTGTTCCCATTTTAATCGCCACCGACCCGAGCAGCGGGGCAGGGCCCAGCCGTGGGGCCGAAGCTGCCGGTTCCGTCGCGGGGGTCACGGCGTGGCCGCTCAGCGCGAGCCAGGTACGCGCTCCACCAACAAACGTCGTTACGGCTCTGACCTTGGGCTGATCATACCCTCCTCCTACAAGGTGATTACTTTTTAATGAGTGGCTGCTGAAAAGAGAGGAAAATGAATTATTTCTGCTGTAGGAGTAGCTCTAGGAGACAGGAGCGGCGCTGCCCCGATCGATGGGCTCTCACGGGCTGCGCGGAGCCAGCCCGGCACCAAACTTCTCCCCGATTTCCTGGCGATGCCCGAGGGTGCTGCGTGGGGCTGGGGGTGAAACACCTCCCCGGTGTGGAGCAGCCTTCAGCCACTGGGTTTATTCTGGACCCGTTACCCCTGGGAACTTCTCTTTTTGGACTGAATTCCCACCTTTTTATTCTTCAACCTGTTGGTTTTTTGGTTTGGGTTTTTTTTTGAGCAGCAACCCTGCCGTGGCAGGTTGATGCTTTGGCACCCTCTTCTCTATATAAAAATAACTATAATTGGATTATAATAGCCACGTTTTGGTGCAAGCTCTCAGGGTGCAGAAGGTGGGAGCTGTGTAGGGGCGGCTGCCCGGGTCCCCCAAGTCAGAGTCTGTCCGTCCGTCCGTGCAAGCGCAGGGGTATGGCACAGGGGACCCGCAGCCTCGGGCCTGGATGGGGGCAGCAGCGTCAGCAAAGAAAGAAGCCAAAAAAAGGGAACTTCTGGAAAATCCATTAGTGAATGGAGTGCAGGAGGGAGCTCGGCTTTTCAGGCTGCTGAGGCGGTGTTTAAAAAAGAATCCGCGAGTCAAAAGGCTTGTGAAAACAAAAGCCACCGAGAGAGGCCTCCCCCAGCCCAGCTCCGGCGGGGCTGCGGGTGCCCAGGGCAGGGACGATGGTCCAGAGGGGATGGGGACGGGGTCCGTCAGGGGATGGGGACGGGGTCCGTCATCCCGCGGGGAACACGCAGGGGCTGTGAGAAAGGAGCTGCAGAAATGACGGAAAAGAGGAGTTTTTCGCTCAATTCCCCGCAGAGCGCGCTGCCCGGCAGGGCACCGAGGCGGAAAATACAACCGTGTTGTGCGGTGCTGGATGGGGCTGGGAGGCTCCCCAGAATTAGAGTTAATTAAGATTGATTCGTTCCGTGGAGGAGATGAGCTGGAGCGTTGCTGCTGCCGCTGCCGACAGGCTCCAGTGCACGGGGCAAATTATCTCCCTGCTGCAGCCTGGTTCCCGCGTCCGCCACAGCCCCCGGCGCTGACCCCGGCCCAAGGCCAGATATTGGAGGAGATAGACCAGGGCCTGGTGGCTCCCGCCTTGGCTTTTGCCCCCGGGGGAGCTCGTTGTTGGAGCTTCATCGGGAAAAAAACACCCTGAGAGGAGAGGGCTTGGGCAGGGCTGGGGGGTGCCCCGTCCCTGGGCCCCTTCCCGAGCCTCGGAGCATCTCTTGAACTTATTGACCTTCATCCAAGCGCCTGTGGGAAGATGAACCCTAACAGCAACGCTTTCTTCTTGGAAAAATGTAAATTTTTAAATTGTTTTCGGCTTTCTGGGGGTTCTGTGTGTATCGGGGTTCGCAGAGCCCCCCCACCCACAGAGGGGTGTGGGTCGGAGCACGGGGTGCAGCAGCGGGTCCCGTGTCCGGTGACGCTTTGCCTCTGCGTCTCCTCGTGCGTCCCCCCAGGCATCCCCCCCCCGCCTCCGGCTCCCCGCCACCCCACCGCGGAGCATCGCGAGTCGCCCAGGGTCTGCCAGGAGCTGTCAGCAGAACAAGGGCCCCCCC
>NW_020799535.1:353433-356463 GCF_003259725.1 Athene cunicularia | reverse complement strand
GGTTCAACAAGTGGTTCTGGGGGGAGCGAGGAGGACGAGAAGCTTTGCAGAGCAGTTCCCGTCCGTTCGCTGACAGCGGCTCCTGGAGGAGGAGGTGGCCGCTGCATGGGGCTGGGTGGTGGCACCGGGAGCTTGGGGGTTGGCTTAGCACCCTTGTTATGCAGATTGCATGCAAATGGAGCCCGTTTGACCTCCCGACCTTTTTATGAGGCCACCTCTGTTTGGGGGAAATGGTTCTGCTGATTAGAAATGGATTTTCCTCTCCAATGTAATCCTCCGAAAACGGGCTGGGTCCAACCCCAGGCCCCAGGGCGCTCGTCTGGCGTCAAGGAATGAAATTTCGGTGACAGGCTTCAGTGTCGACGAGGATCTGAGCAGCACCTGCGGGCCGAGCACCCTTCTCTGCCCAACGCCGAGGTTTCTCCTGCACCTGCGTTGACCCTGAGGGGCGGCGGGCTTGGACGACCTGAATGCTCAGAGCGATGCTCTTGCTAAAAACCTCCTTCCCACCTGAGAACCGGCCTTCAAGCAGCGCTCTGGTGGAGACCACAGCTGGAACGTCACCCCAAGGAACATCTGCGAGGGGCTTCAGGGCAGGAGAGACCCTGGAGGAGACGCGACAGCAGCAGCGTGGCCGGGAGTGGTCCGGAGGGAGCCACGTTCTGCACGTGGGCAAGGCGGTGATGGATTAATGCCATTAATGAATGTTTGAGGATCAACGTTCCTGTCTGAAGCACTGGAGGAAGCGCTGGTGGAGTGGCAGGAGCAGGGAGGGTCGGGGCCGTCCCACCGCCCGGCTGTTTCTAGACCCAAACGGTTTGTCGTGTGTTCCTGGGGGTGGGTGCAAGGCTCGAGCCCGGATCTCGGCAGGCCTGAGTGGTCCCGGAGACCAAGTCACGCGCAGAGAAATCTAAATAGCAAGAAACAGGCGGATTTTAAAAATTATTTTCACTTTTTTGAAGGTCCCTTCTATTGCTTCTTTTTCTCCGGTCCATCTTCTATTGAACGGTGGAGCAAAACGCCTCAAATCCACTAATTGCCTCGGCTCGTTATTAATAATATCTGGATTTTATGGCCGTACCCCCTTGATCTGGGGATTCCCAGGCCACACGCCACGTACAGTTTCCTCCCGGTGACATTTAGCTGAGAGCGTCTCCTCTCGCCGTGACAGATGGGGGATGCTCAGCTGCTGCCGGGCTGAGCGGATCCGTATTAATTTTTCATTTGCTGGCCGGGTGCTGGAGCAGCACAGATGGGCGATGGCCCGTTGGTCACTCCCGGCCCGTGCTGGTGTCCAGCTGCTCTGCACTTGATATATGAGTGGACAGAGCGGACGCCGCAGCCTTGGGCTCGCACTGGACGGGCTGGAGGCTGTTTCTGCTGGGGGTGGGGAGAGGGCACGGTGGGACTTAGCCTAAATCCTTTTAACATATGTACATTGACCCTGCTCTGATTGCAATACCATCCTGCGCTTTGTCGGCACCGGTTAGGAGGGGACGGGGAATGTGGCGGACAAAGAAATGCAGCTCCCTGATGGATTGGCCAAACAACCCAAATTTGCCTCGGAAAACTCGGTGTTTGCGCGCCTAGAAATTCCTTGCCCGGCCTTGGTCTGCAGGGGAGGGCTGGGGGGGTGGTTGAAAGCTCTCACCCTCCGCAAATGCTGCCAGGTATTGCCCTTGGGTCTGAGTCTGGCTTTGTGCTCTCCTCGCCCTGGTCCCGGCTTTGGGAGCAGCTCTACCCCTGGACCCGCAGAAACGTCGCTGTAATCTCCAGCATTAACGCTAAAAGCGTTTCCGAAACATTGCCACAAGCCCCAAGTCCGCAGTGAGTGTAAACGGAGCATCTGCACGGGTTATAATTCTGATTTATAGCTCTGATTTGACTCGTGGTAAGGCCGCGGCGCTTTGCCTGTGCTGCTCTTAGGAGCAGGGGTGAACCCCAGCCAGGACGAGCTCCTGGCAAGGAGAAGCTGAAAAGATCGTCAGGAAATGCCTCATTTGAAAAAAGAAAAGGTCATTCCCCTGCCTCCCCTTCACTGGGCAGACTTGGGAAAGTCTGTTCTCTCCCCCTGCGGGTTTTTTTCCCAGCTTTATCCTTGAAGATGTCGCTGCGGCTGCTGCCAGACCTGCAGCATCTCTGCGTGGGGCCAAAAGGTCCGAGCGCGGCGGAGCTGTCGGTGCAGGAGCTGCCTCGGCGCGAGGCCCCTTCCCGCCGCGGCGCCCCGAGCCAGGACCCACCTGCAGGAGCTGGTACAAATCCCCGCACGGAAGATCCCTCGTGCACATCATCCCTGATGTGAGACGCCTTGCTGAAGGCTGGGCTGTGAAAAGGGGCTTTCCCCCCCGCCCAGCACCCGGATTTGCTCCCTCCGGGCTCAAAATTTGCCCATCAGGGAATTACGAAGCCGGGAACTCAGGCGGCCCCGGTAGGGGGGACAGGATCTCCCTGCCCGAGGAGCCGCGCCGCTGCGGGGATGAGGAAACTGCTCGACGTCTTTTGGGAAAGGCATCAATCCTCCGAGCTGGAAGCTCTGCCCAAAAAGCAGCCGCCAACGTTTAAACCAGCAGGGCAGGGGCGGTAAGAGCGCAGCGTCGCGGCGGCTCCTCGGCTCCTCCCTGCACCCGGAGCCGAAGTTTGGTGGCGGCGGCGGCTCCATCCCGGGGCTGGGATGTCCGAGGGGACGTCGAGGCACAGCCAGCAGCTCGCTCCCTCCGGGGTCACCTCCTGCGGGGCCCGTCCCTCTTCCCGGGGGAGTTTGGCCGGATTTAAACCCGGGCTTTAGCTCATCCTCAGCTTGACCGTGCTCGCTCTTGCGCGTTCCCTCTCCTTTGCCCTCCAAACCTGTTCGAACCCTCTCCCGATCCCCCCAGGGATGCCGGATTGCTGCAGCCAGCGGCAGATGCTGCCTGCGGGTTGTCTCTTGTGTTCCCCCGCGCAGGTTTTGCCGCGGGTTTTTTATTCAGCGGCGTTAGCGGAGGGCGCGCGTACCCGGGGCTGGGACTCGGGCAGATAAAACACCCGCGCAGG
>NW_020799535.1:328586-337851 GCF_003259725.1 Athene cunicularia | reverse complement strand
TTTTTTTTTTTTTTTTTTTGTGTGTGTGTTTAAATGTTTGTTTACAAGGGTCCTTTAAACAGGTGGTAGGTCACTGCTTTAGATGCAACGCTGTCACACAGTAAGCAGACTATGTTTGGTATAAGATCTTCAGGTAAGTGTCTCCACAGCTGTTCTGTATTGATATATTTCATGAAGTCTGTAAACAATCTTTTCACTCGCAAATATTTTAATTTGTACAATCCTATGATTTTGTCTCAACACTTGGATTCCCTGACCTCTTTTTGTCTTTTCGCTCTTTCTCGTCTTCCTTCCTCCGCTCGCTGCTGTTTCTCCTTCTCGGGTTTGGTAACGCTGTCGTAGGACGGGAGGGAGGCTGTCGATGGGGTGCCTTCTTTTTTCTCCCTGTTTGTTCCTCCGTTTTCCAGTTTTGTGGAGACAGGCCTTCGGCTAATAAAGCCCCGCCTTGCTAAGCGAGCCCTGTAAGCCCTCTGGATAACCACCGCCGACACTTCTTCCTGCTTCCGCCGGAGCGTAGTTGTGATGGGCTCATAAGACACTTTGGAAGGGTTGGATGCCACAAATCTTTCCTCCATCTGTTGTCTCAGTATATCCAGCTCTCCGCTGTCCCCCAGGACGCGTTTGGTGAAGGCAAACAGGATGTCTAAACAGTGGATCCTGTCTCCACTTACCATAGGCAGGTCCATGGCAATGAGTTCAATGGTGTTGGGTTTTGGGACGCGGAGAGGATGTTCCAAAGCATCAGCAAAGTCTGCGAGCTTGCTGTACTCTATGAACTGTGTGGCATCGGGGTCGAACTTCTCCCAGATCTCGTAGAAGGTCTCAAAGTCATCCTCGCTTAGCGGATCTGCGCTCTCCTCTGTGGCCACGCTGAAGTTCTCCAGGATGATGGCAATGTACATGTTGACCACGATCAGGAAGGAGATGATGATGTAACTCACAAAGAAAAATATCCCCACCGAAGGGTTCCCACAATCCCCCTTAAAACCACTCCCAGGGTGCTCCTTGTCGAGGTCGCAGTCTGGAGGCCGGTTGAGGATGGGCAGCAGCAGGCCATCCCACCCAGCTGACGTGGTGATCTGGAACAAGCAGATCATGCTGTTGCCAAAGGTCTCAAAATTGAACATATCATCTATGCCAGCCTCATGCTTGACGTAGGCAAAGTTTGACATGCCGAAGATGGAGAAGATGAACATGACCAAGAACAGCAAGAGGCCGATGTTGAACAAGGCAGGCAAGGACATCATTAAGGCAAAAAGCAAAGTGCGGATTCCTTTGGCTCCTTTGATCAAACGCAGGATCCGTCCAATGCGAGCCAGTCGGATGACTCGGAACAGAGTGGGCGACACGAAATACTTCTCGATGATTTCGGCCAGGAACATTCCTAAAGAAGAAGAGAAGGGACAAGTGTGACAACGGAGACGTGCAGGCCGCTGCTGCTTCTGAACCCAGTCGAGGCCCTGGGAGCACAGAACACCCTGGTCAGCTTTTCCGAGGGGGGCTGCGAGGAGGGGGCCTCACCTGCAGGCAGCTGAGGCTCAGCTACACGCTCTGGCTCCCTAAGCAGCTCCCCCAAACGGAGAGGGAGAGCTGCTGCAGTGATTCGTTCCACCCGGATGAGGACCGACGAGTTGTTTCTTGGAGGTTTCTAGCTCTTGGTGCCTAACTCTGCCATGGAGCCCGGCTACAGACTCTGTTTTGAAGCTGCTAAAAATACGCAAGATGAATCTTATTTCTAGCAGCAGACAAACCCGGATCTGAGTTTTAGACACTGCAGGTCAGTCTCTAAAAGCTGGTGGTTTGTCAGTAAGCCTTAGCAGAGCTGCGTCCAGTCAAGCTTGTTGAGTGACCCTGTTGTATTTGTGAGGTTATGTGTATTTTACGGATTAGCCACCCAAAAAAACCCCCAAAAACCTGTTGGAGGAAACCGGTTGATTCGACATTCGACCAAACCGAAAACAAGAGCGCGAGTCACATGCGGATGTAGGAAGCGCTGCAATGCTATTTTCAGTGGTTAGGAAGCATTATAACATTCTGATGAGGGGGGTAAAATTTCTGTCTTTGAAGACAGGGAGAGTATTTGCCAAGTGTTTTACTCCAAACAACTGGAAATGAGTGGCAGAACAGAGGGAGGAGGGCGCATTAGTCAGGACTTCAAGCTGCCAAATTCTGCCACGGTCTCTTCACAAGGCTAAAAAGCGAACCTGCGAGTCCTGGGACCTACATATCCCCTTCACGTGCTCTACCCTGCAAACCCCAGGACAGCCCAGCACTCACAGACCTCTACCTAACTGGCGTCACACTTACCCACGATGGACAGAATCACAACCACGAAGTCAAAAATGTTCCACCCGATGGTGAAATAATAGTGCCGCAAGGCGAACATCTTCAGCACACACTCACAGGTGAAGAAGATGACAAACACCAGGTTGATCCAGTAAAGGATGTCCTCCATCTGCTTGCTTTGGGTGTCTGTCTCCACCATCATGGTGACCATGTTGAGGCAAATGAGCATCATGATGACTATGTCAAAGGCTTGTTGGGTAACGAAGTCAAAGACGGCTCCTTGAATGCGGTTCTGTGCGACGGGAGAGAGACAACGAACCCAACAAGTGTGAACAAAAACCCACCGTTAGTCAAATTATTTCACCGTTGGTGCAAACAGCGACGAGGATGTAAGGTTTTTTCAGTGTCCCGTGAAGCAAACTCTAAACACAACTCAATCTGTCTATGGGAAAGGGAGGGAAATGCTGTTATTTACACCCCAAAGATGCTCCCCCAACCCTGCTGCCCGCGTTATCTTCCTCCGTCTGGAGACCAAAGCAGGGTGAGGCACTTCCACAACCCCCGGAGAAAGCAGCCGGGCTGCCCCGCAGCGCTGCCTGCCTGCAGGCCCCTCAGCCAGACGCCAACTCCCCCCAGCAGGATGCCTCAACCGCAGCAGAATCGGAGGCAAAGCCCTTCAGGGAAAGGTGCTTAGGTCTGGATCAACGCATCCCGCCCGCTGCCTAACTGCCCAAGGTCCCGCTCACTAACGCCAGGAGGCTCCAGCTCTCCACCCGCGGCCTCTCGGCCAGGCAGGGCTTTCAGATTGTTTTGCTGGTTGCAGAGAGCCGACTGATTGCCACCAACCCCAGCTGTAGCGTTTTAACCTTCCTCAGATGACACCTGAACGATAATGACAAGAACAGGGTGACACGGAGTCCAGCACGAGTTGGAACAAAGGACGCTTTCGGAGCCAAAGCTCCTTTGAACGTCTACTCTGCAGGTTTGCTCCTCAGTTCCCTTTATAACATACTCACCAGAGGTCGGGGAATAGGTTTCTGAGGCTTCTTTGACCCCAGTTTTTTCATGGCGTTATAGTACTTCTTTTGTTCTTCTGTCATGAAAATATCTTGACCTCCAAAGTAAAGGGGCAAAAGGAAAACTGGTTACAATCAGCTCCTACACCAGAAAGGAGAGGGAACGACATCCTAGCTAAGCCAGGGGGATACCTGCCATCGGGGAAGTTGGTGGCAGCTATTTTAGGCAGAAATAACTTTTAATATCCAAGGTGTACCGATTTTCCTTTAAAGAAAACGGAAGGGTTTTTCCTACGAATAACCTGCCTTCTTGCACTACGTCCCGGGATGAGCAGGCAGGGGAGGGGTCAGGCCCTGCAGCAGGTACCACACAGGTGTGAACCCTCGGCTTGACTTAGAGAAGAAAAGCAGCTACAGGAGAGAGGGGGGGGGGGAGAGGTAAGGAAACCTCCTTCCAGTCTGTGTATTTTTAGTCAAGGCAAAAAAAAACCCCTCCAGAAATGCATGAAAATGTAGCCTAGGGGAAACGTCTAATCCAGCTGGTTTTCCACCAAGCTCTGGGCTGCCGCCGGCACTCCCTGAGCCTGTGCAGCCAGTCTGGGTGGGGCTGGGCAGAGAGGGACATGCCCAGAGTCACTCAGCTCTAAGGCAGGGAGGGGCTGGCACCCCAAACTGAAGGTCCTTGGCCTTTATTTTGCAGAAAACCTCATCAACCCGAAGGATTTTGCAGAAAACCTCATCAACCCGAAGGATTTTGCAGAAAACCTCATCAACCCCAAGAATTTTGCAGAAAACCTCATCAACCCCAAGAATTTTGTTGAAAAAACTCATCAACCCAAAGGATTTTGCAGAAAAACTCATCAACCCAAAGAATTTTGTTGAAAAAACTCATCAACCCCAAGAATTTTGCAGAAAAACTCATCAACCCGAAGGATTTTGCAGAAAAACTCATCAACCCGAAGGATTTTGCAGAAAAACTCATCAACCCGAAGACCCAACCAACAGGTCTCAGCCCTGCTACTAATCAGCGACCACAGATCACTTATCTTTTTCTTTTGTTGATTGAAGTTGTCGATGATGACACCAATGAACAAGTTCAGGGTGAAAAAGGAGCCGAAGATAATGAAGATGACAAAATATATGTACATGTAAATGTTGTCCTCATACTTGGGTTGCTCTTCTTGCTGGATGGGAGATGAGAAGAGAAATAAATGACGTTTCAAAGACATCACACAAATACAGTCAAAAGGAGACTGGTCATGTTTCCAAGCACTCCCGTACAAGGCAGTCACGCTCTACAAAGCTGTAGTTTTGTAGTGAATGAGGTCAGTGGCCGTCGGATACGTAGCAATTTGCAAATCACAAAGGAAACGATCACTTTAATGACAAGCGCTGCCAAAGCAAAGACATCATTCTTTTCTTTTGAAGAGGGACGTGTAAGACCATCAGCTGATCAAAGAGAACATTTTTTACACCGTCCTGACGCAGCCATAGCACTTGTTTCCCACCCTGCATTCCATGTAGGACGAGAAAATCCCTTTAAAAATCTTGTCATATAAAACCATGAGAAGTGAAGGGAAAAAAAAATAATCACAAGGCAAAGAGGGAGTAATGGTATTTGCATGATCAGAGCATGCAAGAACAAGAAGAGTGCCTGAAGAGTGAGCTCCAACCCAGACATAATTTCAAAACTGGATTCAAACCGACGCTTGGGCTCCGACGTAGACGGAAGGTTCATGGAGAACCTTCTGGCTAATTCCCCCCCATAATTTATTCCGATGATGAAATACAGAACTCCACTCGATTCCTTTCTTCGCTGTGTTTCTACTCCAGCAGGAGCTTCCCTGCCCCTAAAGCAACCAGAAGAACCCTGCCCTGACTGGGATTTTAATTTATCACACTAACTAACAGCAAACGAAACGCTCACAGCGTTAAATACCCAACAGAAGCACAGTTCTACCGTTTTCACTCTCGATTTCACCAAAGCAAACCAGCAGAGTGAAATACTGGGAGGGGAGTTGGTGGTCGTGCACTTTACCTTTCGGGAATCTACCGCTGCGTACATGATGTCCATCCAGCCCTTGAAAGTAGCCTGGCAGAGAAAAAAAACACGTTCTCTTAGAGAGAATTCACCCAAAGTCAAAGAACTAAGGCTGATTTGTACCAGCTGTGTCAAGGACTCCCTGGCACTCTTGATCTGTACTGAACTTTAATATTACTTAAGTATTTCTCTTTTCATCTAATCTAAATGAAATGAGTCAAGCTCGAGAAATGGCCCCACATGGACCTCCTGAGGTGCAACAAGGCCAAGTCCAGGTGCCAAGTCCCGCAACTGGGTTGGGGCAACCCCTGGTATCACCCCAGGCTGGGAGGTGAAGGGACTGAGAGCAGCCCCGAGGAGAAGGACTAGGGGGGGATTCTCCCCTCTGCTCCGCTCTGGGGGACCCCCCTGCAGGGCTGGGTCCAGCTCTGGGGGCACCGACAGCAGAAGGACACGGACCTGCTCCAGCGGGGCCAGAGGAGGCCACGGAGATGCTGGGGGGGCTGGAGCCCCCCCTGTGAGGACAGGCTGGGGGAGTTGGGGGGTTCAGCTGGAGGAGAGAATCCGGGGAGACCTTAGAGCGGCCCCCCCGGGCTGACAGGGGCCGTATAAGAAAGATGGGGACAAACTTTTTAGCAGGGCCTGTTGCAAGGGGCTATGGTTTCAAACTAAAAGAGAGCAGATCTAGACTAGATATAAGGAAGTAATTTTTTTTCCAGCGAGGGTGGTGAAACGCTGGTGCGGGTGGCCCAGACTGGTGGCGGATGCCCCATTCCTGGGAGGATTCAGGGTGAGGTGGGACGGGCTCTGGGCAGCCCCATGGAGGCAGGGACTGGACCGGGTGAGCTCCAAAGGTCCCTTCCAACCCAAACCGTTCTCTGATTCTGTGCTGAAGGAATCTAAAGAGCTGTACCGCTGTCTGCTGGAGGGTTTGGTAGACACTTTGAGGAGCGGAGCTGGGGCCATTTGCCGTGCTGGGCCCCACACTCGGCGAAGGGATGAAAGAGAAAACAGAAATTTTATTCCAGACCCAAACCCAAGTGGGGTTAAGGGGATGCTGGGTCTCATGGGGGGAGAGGGAAGGAGTCAAAGCACGTTAGAAGCAGCTTGTATTTACCACTACCAGGGCGATGGTGAAAGCAAAACTTACAACTTGCAGAAGAGCCAGATATCCTGCCCCAACGTTGTCAAAGTTAATTTTCACATTCTTCCATCGAATCTCAGTGGAGTTGGGCGGCATCAGTGCTTCGCAGTCTGTCTTGTTGTTAACAATGTCTATCTCAAAGCGCTCCTCAGCTGTTTCATTAAAGCAGTAATGATATTTCCCGGCAAACAGGTTAACCCCCATAATGCTGAAAATCAGCCAGAAGATAAGGCAGACCAACAACACATTCATAATGGAAGGGATAGCGCCAACCAAGGCGTTGACAACCACCTGTGTTGGAAGGGGTGGGAAAAAGTTTCAGTATAAAACACAAGGCAGGAAACAGCAAGCATCAGTACAGCTGTTTTTGGGGGGGGAATAGGAGGTAAGGCCACTGACAGATCCGTGGCGTTTGCTCCACGCAGAAGTTGGCAGTGAACTTATTCCAAGCGGTGAAAAATTCGGCTTAAAAGCCACCTCCCGAAGCTCTGTTTTTAAAACAAAACAGGCCAGGTTGTTAAGATTTACTGGGTTTGGTTCAGATTGTGACTTCTTTAGTTCAACAACAATTATTTTAAATCGTTTTAGTTGCCCAAAGGGAGAGGGGGGGGGCATTACTGAGTGAGGCTCAGATTCTCTTCTCGGTAACAAACAGGCTCCTAGCTAAAATTTTCTCAGAGCCGAGTTTGAGGACACTTTTGCTCGTGGATTTGATGGGTCTCATCAGCCAGTGGCCCTCACGGCCATTCCCCACTTTCAAACAAGGCTGTTATCACTTGGAAGCCTGCCTCCTGCTCCCACCGAGGTCACCCGCAAAGCCGCGTGGCGTCGACGTCGCTGGGGACAGGACCAAGCCCAGCGTTGCTCTGTCAAGACTAAGCAGTGAGTCGCCCGTAAACATCGAAAAAATCATATTTGTGACTAAGCAAGGCCAATCATGTTGTCTCAGGCAGACAGCTGAGCATGCAGCTATGCAGGCTCAAGAAGACAGAAAAGCCATGTTCCTTCCTCCAAACTGCAGCAAACGCGGCGGGAAGCGATAACGGGTTTTGTCCGAGCTCGGATCTTCCACCAACTCCTAATTTTAGGCTTTCACAAGTTTGGGAGCAGCACGTCCCTAAGCATCCCTGCCCCAACACATGACAAAATGTAAGCTCTCGGGCTTTTAATAGAGTTAGGTCAGCAGGATATTAAATCTTTTATTACCATCTCCTAATTTTAGATTCCTTTAATAGATTAACAAGGATCTAAACTGGTTTTACCCCTCTGCCTTAGTTTTGAAAGGCTCCTCAATCACATGGCGGTTCGGGGGTCCTCAAGCCGTAGCCCCTAAGCCACAGCGTCCCCTCTCCTCCCTACAACCTCTCTTTGCGGGATGCAACCACCACACACACCATCAGCTCTGCAGCAAAGCCCCTGTCCTCCAGCGGGGCAGGCGTGAAGGAAAACTGAAGCCAACTGTGATCCAGACAGCAGGTCGCAGCACTACAAGGGCTGTTAAAGGACGTCAGGAATCGGTCCCTGTACACCCCAGGGAGGTATAAAGACAAGAGGTTAGAGCCAGGCCTTTGCTTTCACCCTCCCTTCACCCACTCTGGAGTCCTTCTGCCTTAAGATCCGATAGCAATAGGCTGGGGGATTCCAGTTCATCGCAAAAAAAAAAAAAAAAAAAAAAAAAAAAAAAGTAAAAAAAAAAAGTGTCATCTCCTCCTGAAATATGGTCACTGGCAGTACGATAAATTTATACAGCATTCAAAAAAGATCTGAGAGAAGGAACATGGCTTTTGTGTGCAGACTGACAAAAATGCATGCACGTTTCATAGCATTACTGTCAAACCTCCTGAATAATTTAAGAGCAGAGCAAGCTCTTGAAAATGCAGATTACTATGGAGTAGAGAAAAGCAAAGAACTACATTTTATGTTTCCTTTGCAAAGGCATTTCAGATCTCTCGTTCTCTGGCTCGGAAGAATTGTTCTGGTTGTACGGGGCAGCAACACTTGTCTTCAAGTCAAAACAAAGGGAAAATAATTTGGTTTAGGTAACTAGCAGGGCTGCAGTCGTAATCCTCTATCAGTTTTGCCGGGGTGAAAAATCTCCCACTTTAAGCACGGGAACTTCCTGACTCTGGCATTAGAAAGCACAGCTTCCCTCCTGCAGGGCTTAAACCCGGCTTTTAAGAGCTCCAGGTTGAGCGCTGCGTCTTTTCCTTTGAGATCATACACTTAGGTGGGACCTGAGCCCAGCCTAGCAAACGCTCTGCCTTGCTGTCGATGGAAAAATTTTCATCCTTTGTGCCTGTATCAGAGAATCAAGTCTAGAATTAAGCTCACCGACACAAAGAAGTAACAGCGGGATAACATATTCAGGAAGAAGCGATCCTCTTTGGGTTCGTTACGGTATTTCTTTCTCTCACTTCCCCTGGAATTTGAGGGCTCCTGACCAGCTCCTTGCCTCTCGTGCTGTGTTTTGTGCTACAGCGAATTCAAAGGAGGATCAGAAGGATCCAGGTGGGATTGCTCCAGTCAGACCCTGAAGTAAAACTGTGACTGCTGTTCCCTTCCCCGTTTATTTAACGGACGTAATTTTACCTCCTGTAACCTCTCTAATCGTGAGCTACCTGGGATTTAGCAGCATTGTTCTAAGAGCAACTGGGAAACCCATTAAATGCAACATACCCTTAACTTAAGAGAAACACCCAATTTTTTTTTTTGCATGTTCTTATAAGGCTATTTCAATCCCAAATGGGGGGGGGGGGAAAAAAAAAAAAAAAAAAAAAA
>NW_020799535.1:320917-328536 GCF_003259725.1 Athene cunicularia | reverse complement strand
TCTCCAAACAGCTTGAGCTCCCCGCCAGTCCCTTCCTGAAGGCTTGAGTGATCCAAGAAAGGAAGCAGCCTTTTACCCCCTTGCAGGCAGATTGCGTTTTTAAAAACCCCTCGAGATATCATCTTCCAATCCAATTCCACCAGCGGCCAACACCTAGAGGGGCCGGAGACACTGAGGTGGTTCAAATTCTGCTTCTTTGCACCTGGTGATTCTCCCTAGGTTGAAAAAAAGTTACAGCTGAGAAGCCCCCTCGGATGCTAGAGGTAAAAGCCAGGCTAGATGAGAACAGCCAAGTGTTAACATCGTCTACAAATGGCATGTGGTTGGGGCCAGTAATTAATGTAATGAGGCAGCTTAATGCATCTCCCTTTCTTAAGAGGGGAGGGTGCAGCGGTGGGCAGGGTGAGGGGACATCCACGGTCGAGGTGATCGAGTCAGCAGCTGCATCATGATTCTGTTTGGAATTTTTCTTTCCACCAGTTTTGATCAGTTCTAGCATGCTTAAAAAAAACCGCTCCACAGGCATGCAGAAGGATCAGCTGCTAATGGCATCTTACCCTCATCCCCTCAAATCGGGACAACGCTCTTAAAGGCCTCAAAGCTCTTAGTGTCCTAAGGGACTTTATGGCACCTAGTTCCGAGTAGCCCAGGGCATTAGCTATAAGGCTGACTAAAGAGACCTACACAGAAAATAGAAAGAAAGAAAGAAAGAAAAAAAAAAAAAAAAGAGAAAAAAAAAAAAAAGGAAAAAAAAGGAAAAAAAAAAAAGGTTCCAGACTGTTAGAATGAATCCCCTAGCACTGATTGCCCAGCCCAGACTGCCAGCCTGGGCGGCCCCCATAATAGATACCGAAGACATGACACCAGCTGCCTACTTCACTTGACTGAAAGGACCTGGAAGGAAATAATGCGGTTGAGAAAGGCGTAAGAAAAGAACAAAGGGGGGAAGATAAGTGAGAGAGAGGCAGAGACACACAGACGGAGAAGGGGTCTGTCGGAAGGAAGAGCCCAAACGATGACAAAAACCTTACCCTCGCCCTTTACTGTCTGCAGGATCCCAGCGGCTCCCATTAAACTTAAGCCAGAGAAATTTTAAAGGTACCTATGAGAAAGAATACAGATCAATACACGCGCTGCACAGACCGCACTCAACCCGTCCAGCACGCCACCGGGCTCACGCTGAGGGGCCGTGCTCCGTCCGTGGCAACGGCCTTCGGGGACGGGGCGTTGCGCCTCAGCTTGCTTCTGCCAAAATAATTCTGAACAACGCGCTGCCGAGGCGGCCGATTCCAACTTTTACTGCCTGAAAACCCAAGGATGGGTGGGTTGGTTTGTTTTTTTTTTTTTTTTTTTTTTTTTTTTTTTGCCTGCTTGAAGTCGCAGCGACTATTTGTGAGCGTCTCCGAGGGAAGACGAGCCTGGGTTAAGCCCAACCTAGAGATGGGCAAACCGAGGGGCGCAGCGCCTGCGTGGCTGGAACCGTGGCCCAGCCGGGGACGCTTGCTTAGAGGCACTTTGCAACACCATAACCACGGAGACAACCTGTTTTCTTTAGCAGCCTGGAATTATTTAGGCTCTACACCAAATACCCTTAACCAGCCGGGCTTGGGGGCAGCTCAGGGTCCCGCAGGATTAAGCCCTGCGTTACAAAAGCCCGAAAGCTCGGGACCATCTACTTTTAGACCTGGCACGTGCGTGTAAGGCAGCAGTCTACTTCCCAGGTGAGCCAACGGAAAACTCTTTAGATTAGATCAGACATGGCTTGGCCGTATGTAAAGAGTGTCTACAGACACCACCAGCATCCCAGTGTCTTCCAGTTTTGGCCAGTATCACATTACAGACACAGATAAGAAACAGATATGTCAACCTTTTTGAAGAAAAAAAAAAAAAAAGACATCAATATACAGAACAAATGATGGAAAAACATGAGACCTCCTCCTAGAAGAGGGTTAGTTCCTAGGACACTTCCTATTTATCGTTCTTTTTTTAAAAAAAGGGATATAATGTGAAATTAATTATAAGGATGATTTTATTCCGTGCATATTCCAGGGTAATTTCAGGACCACGTTGCAAAGAGCATGAATGTGCGGGAAAACTTAGAGATTTCACCTTATTTTACTGTTTTGTGCACATGCTTCACACTTTTCCTTCGTGTCTGTGGCCAGTTATTCTGGGGCAATGTACAGCAACGTGGTTTTTTCCACCTGGTTTTCTGATTTTAAAATGACAACCGATTAAAACAGCGTCCCAAAGGTTTACGGCAAAGCCTCCGTGAAGCAAAAGCAGCCTAGCCAGGACGGGACCAAGCCCACGGGAACTCTGTTCGAGTCCCGGCCCCGTATTTCAAAGCACAGCTGGGATTTGGAGGGATGGGCTGAAAGGTCCTTGGGGACAGAACTGCGGCGGTTTACCCCCCTAAATGCGATCTGGGGGGGGGCAGTTCACTGAAGCTCCACTTTTTGAGCTTCTTCCCCCTGGGATAATGGCTCGCTCCTGGGGAGGAAGCTAACACAAAGGCACCGAACCCACTCAAGGCCGGTTTAGCTTTCATGGGGTCTTTTCAGCATTATCCTCTGGGGACACGCCGACGGGAGACACGGCAGGCACGGACATCAGACAAAAGGAACTGCAGATTGAGTGAAAAGCAGAAGCCTTCATTATTACCCAGAAAAAGGCTTTGTCTTCACAAACACACCCAGCAAGCTTTGGGACTCAGAGGAGGAGGGATTATTTGACAATGCTATCAGACCTGAAAAATAACATTCAAGAGGGTTGTTACGATGCAAAGGCTTATTCTCCGTTAGTTACGGCTGCCCTCCTGACTTCGCTCAAACCCCATCTACGTCACGTGAGAAAATCTGCTTGAAAAAAACGTGATTTAACAGATACAGGCCACGGTGCATAGCCGAGATTTTGTCGAGTAACATTTTGGCATCTCAAATTTTTTTTTTTTTTTTTGGGTAGAGAAAACGTGCAACTCCCCTCTCCACAACACCAAGTGGAAAGAAGAATTTCTCCTTAAGCTCTGGGAATTCAGGACCCTTGTTCACGCCCTGTAAATGCGTTACCTGACCGGGAAGTCCTTTATCTTTACTCCACCAGCAGCCAGATACTTGGGGCACGAGGACTGTGAGCGCTATTTTTGTGCTCAGCTGCCAGTCGTCTTTTTAATTCAACACCCCAAAGAATTTGCTGAAACGCTTAAAGCGCTACAGGAGAAGAGATGGTGGCTGGCATTAGTTTCCATGTCAGCACTTGGGCTTCATCTTAAGGCAGTGGAAGAGATTATTAACGGGGTTATTTTCAGAAAAGAAGAGTTACTACTTCAAGACGTGTGTTAAAAGGAAAGGTGTTAAGGGGATCAGAGAGGACTTTGGAAAAAAAAAAAAAAAAATTTAAAAATTCATTTTTCCACAGGAAATGTAGACATCTTGAGTCACTTCTGCCCCTGAATTCCAAGCATAGTTCCTCCACCTACTCAGAAATATTTCCAGAGTGATAATGTCACTGAACAGCAACTTGGCATCACTGAATCATATTCAAAATGTTCCAAATGAGAAGCTTGGAAAAAAATATTTTTTTTTTTAGTATTTGCTCTTGGGGAATTCACAAGGACACTGATTCACAACTGGATGTGGTGAAATGTTTAAAAAGAACCCAAGCGCTTGGGATTCAAAAGCTCCTTTTTTTTTGCAATTCTTTGGACTTCAAGTCCTACTGAACTCCGTAATTTGTCAGCATAAATTCCATTTATTTTAACCACCCTTGCTGTGCTTTGGCGTCAGATCTATTGCTAACACTTCTCTCTATTGTCTTTCTTCTTTTTAATTCTCCCTCCCAAGATGTTCTGCAGGGGAATTCCAGGGTGATCACGTGCTGATCTGTCCAGACCAACCGTTTGTTCGTGCTACGATCTCTCCTCGGCACGCTTTGCTGTTTGATACGGTCCTGCTTTGTCTCTCCTGGGCATCAAACCTTTTTAACGAAAGGATGACGTTGAGCTCCCATTTTGCACAGTAAGCTTTCGGAGCACTGGGATTTTCGCACAAACAGACGTGCCCGATGTTCAGAACCTCAGACCCCGTTAGGATGGGAAGATCTCGCCTGCCTCGTCACCCCCCCCATCGTTACCAACGCAAGCAAACGGTTACGGAAAGAGGGTGTCACCGAGGAATACCACGTCTGCACAAGTCCTCCCACTGCTAACACCTTCCAGGAGCTCAGCATGCGGGCAGGCCTCTTAGAAACAGTATTTTCAGCAGAGCAAAAAGAGCCAAGGGCTGGCAAACCCTCCTTTGTGTCCGCAGGCTCACTAGGACCTGCAGGGCAGAAATTCCACAAGCCGCACAGGAAAGACCAGCAACGCGCCAAGGGCTCGGGGGTTTTATCCTCCTTTTGGAAACCTACAGATATCTGGGATTGAATCCTCATTAAATATATGATTCGGTTAGGACACTTCTGAGGAGGAACCATTAGCCCCGCATTCTTCTAACCGACATTTTTTTTTTTTTTTTTTCCAAGCAGAAATAAGAGGAGAGGATACATACAGCCACGATGAGGAAATCCAGCCAGCACCAGGCGTTGGTGAAGAACTTGACGAATCCGTAAGCGCACCATTTCAGCAACATCTCCAGGATGAAAATGTAAGTGAAGACCTTGTCCGCGTACTCCAGGATGGTCCGGATGGTTTTTCTCTGCTCTATGTAAATATCCTCAAAAGCCTGAGAAATAACCAGGTACCTGTGTCATTAGATCGGATTTATTCCCTAGCTCAGTGTTGTTACCCAGCTTCTTCAAACGATACCGAGATGAGCAGTGGGATTACATTTCTTATACACGGCACCGTATCGGCTCGAGTAATTGCTGCACTGCAACACCAAACCAAAAAAAAAAAACCACCCCACCAAAAAAAAAGGAAAGTCCTGAATAAATCACACAAGAACTTCTCTGCTTTTTAGGGATCGGAGCACAAGCTTTTGTATCAAAATGTTCAGCAGCTGCCACCACTACAGGAACACACGGAGGTTTTCCCTGCAGCTCAGCGCATCCGAAAGGGCCAAGTTCATTGGCAATCAGATTGCTAATTGCTACGAAAGCCGTGCACACGGCTGCTGCTGTGGGACAGGAACTGCTGTGGGACAGGAACTGCTGTGGGACAGGAACTGCTGTGGCCTTCTGTCCTAAAACCCGCGAGCAACGTGCGCTCAGAGCTGTCTGCGCTCTAACCCTCCCTAGGGAACGGTGTACTGTGCGAAAACAGGCGGGGGTTAGTTGTGTCTGGGTAACACCACGAGGTCGGGAAGCTCTGCGAACGCGGAGACGGGAGGAAAGGGAAGCAGAAATATCCTTGTCTGGGGATGTGAAAGCGAGACATAGGTACAGGCTGACTTAGTCCCAAATCCTCATGTTTCTAGTCAAGCTACGGGCAGAACCCAGACTTGCAGGCCTTCGGTCTTCATTCTTAATTTAAACACAACAAAAATCATTACTGGAGGCTTTTGTACAGGACCTACCACAACGGAGCCGTGTCGTGTTTTTTTTTTCCCGGTGAGAAACACCCTAACTTGTTTTCTCACCAGATTTCCCCCACACCGCCTTCCCAATTACATGTCCCCCAGTTTACCACCGCTGGGCTACACCGCTTTCTGTATTTTACTCACCAGAGCACCACTGCTCAGTAGGATCATAAAGATGATGAAAGTCTCAAACCAATTATGTTCCACGATCAGAAAACACGTCTTCCTCAAGGTCCACCAAGACTTGCCCATCCCTTCCTCAATATTGACCTGACAACATTTACAGCGCTGCATACAACCTGGAATGGGGATAGTGCACAAAGGAGTGTGAGCCCGAATTTTGTTAGGGAACAGATGATTTACGGCAAGAACGTAAAACCGTCGTTTGTCGAGAAGCAGTTTTGATGCCAACAATGTTAAATTTTAGTGGAAACTCTTCCGTTCCTGAGGATTTTATCATTTCTTTTGCCACTTCTGTATCCGGGAACCTGAATTAACATCAATTTGTGAAGAGATTAAGCTCGTTATATTTGGTGAAGTATCCATGAACTTGACAGAAGAGGAATGGAAAAGTTGCTGATAAAATAACCTTGAACCATTTAAAATATCTTTGCCATGGGAATAGCTGTAATGGAGCAGTTGCTGAAAGACATTGAGGCCAGCAACTTGAAGAGGAAAAAAGAAAAAAAAAACCCGACCAGAAGGCAGATCCTTCTGCTTCTAAGCACTCAAGGCATCAGTTGTACAGAGGATCACCTCGCCCTGCCTGTAGGCCATCCACATCCTTGCAGGGATCCACATCTCCAAGACCTTCACTCTGCAAATTCCTCTGAGCTCGTTCACCCGTGACCCAAGAAGGGTCTCAAAAGAAGCTGGCAGCCAGCCCTGACCCAGAGCAAGACCTAACCTCAAGCTCCGAGTAGAGACAGGTCCCCAGAACCCTCGGAGGGCTCCTTCCCCCCTTGCAGTCTGCTCACCCTCAGTGAAGCAGGCGTCGGGGTCCAGGTACTCCTCCGGGGCCTCCACCGGGACTTCTTCCACTTCAGGCTTGATATCGATGGTGCTGCCTTCGGAGGAGCTGGTATCATCAAGTTTCTGGAACACAAAACCAAACGCAATCCAATCTGTACTTAGTTCCCAACAAAGATGACACTTCACGACAACTCAGCAGTTTGTTCACCAGATTTACTGGTGAACAAAAGTTGTTTCCTCGCTTCACCTCATTCAGGTCCCGACCCGGCTTATATCTCGCGTTAACAGCGCGGGACAGCATTAAGCATTTGCATCCCGTGTATTTACGAGTGTTTCTGGTTCTCCACACAGCAACCAGCACAAGAAACTTCTGTCTTTTGAGTGCAAAGGCAGAATCGTAACACACATGCACAAGTTCTGTGCTGCAACTACCTAGTTCTCCCTCCCAAGACGCTTCCAGGCACTCACACGAGGGTCAAACGACTCGAATCCATTTTTAGCATTTCATCCTACCTCCTTGCTGCCGTCAGGGTCTGTGTCGCTGCTGAAATCTTCCGTGTTGAGATTTTCAAAATCTGATTCACCCACAGCAATAGGTACCCGGACAGTGAGGTTGGGGTTATTGATGAAGGACATGTGATCTTCGTCTATGATGTATTTCTCCACGCTGCTCCCAATGCCACTCGTCGTGCCGTTGCCGTTCTTCTGGTAATCAATGTCTCTGTTGATGTCAGCCCCTGTATGGTTGGCGATGCAGTTCACCTTCTTGTCGTACAATTCATCCAAGGGTTTGACCTCATCCGCCTCCCTCTGCTTGAAATGAGCCTGCATGAACTCCCGCACTTTTGCCTTGGTCCAGGCAATGCCCTTCTTGATGCGAATAACAGAAATCTGCAGGTTGTTCATCTCCCCATCGTCGTCCGTGGCTGCCAAGTTGTCTGCGCTGAAGGAGCTCAGCAGCAAGGCCAAGAACAGGTTCAGCACCTGGAAGAGAAGGCAGAGGTCAGAGCCGACACGGGGGTTCTGCTTCCGAAGCCAAAGGTGAGGGTTCAGCCACAGGGGCTGCCGAGCTACGGCTCCCAGCACCGCGCCGAGAACCAGCTCTGGTGTCCCACAGACCCCCCCCCCCCC
>NW_020799535.1:285980-320867 GCF_003259725.1 Athene cunicularia | reverse complement strand
CGAGACGCCGACCCCGGGGGAGCCCTGGGCAGCCGTGACTCCCCCGGGGGCCCCGGGGCTTGGGGTGTCCCCGGGGCTCGGGGTGTCCCCGAGGCTCGGGGCAGGGAAAAGGCTCCAGGATCCGGACTGCAGACGTCAGGGAGGGATTTAAGGAGCTGCCAGCCAAGGGGTTGACATTCGGCGTTCCTGGTTTAGTCCCGGCTCTGGCTCAAAGGAAATGGGCCCAATCTAAAGCATTTCAAGCGATCGCCCCCAGATCTATTTCCTTGCCCACATCTAGTGAGAGACCCCGAGACATTTCGTCAAAATCCCTTGGCGAGACGAGTCCCCTCAGACAGAGCTCACAACGCAGCTTTGAAGTCATGCAACTCTTCACACTACCTCAGTCTTGCTTACATTTTCCTCCATAGACTTTTCCGCACGAAATTTAAGACCAGAAGGAAACATCATGATCTAGTCTAACCTCCCACACAACAGGCCGTGCAATTTCACCAGCAGCTCCTTGCACACAACCACACCTCAGGACTGAGCCAGTGGGCAGATTTCAGAAGAAACTTCCAATCTGATTTTAACACACCAGGACCTTCCCCTGTCTACCCAATTATTTCCTCTCCCGGCATTTGAAAACTCAGGTTTTGCTTCTTTCCAACTTTTTTTTACCCCCGCCCCAGGCAAGGTGTGGGTCTGTCCCCTCTGACTGAGGGTTTCGTACCTCCAGCTTTTATCGCAAAGCGGTTGGATGCTTTATCTGGGGGCAACTGTTTAAGGCCTTAATTGCGCAAGGCACATCCTTAACGCTGAGCTACCAAAGCCAACGGGACTGTTGATGCGTCAAAGGCCCTGAAGGACCCCGACAGAGCTGGAAGAGACTCACAAATCATTACTCCCTAGTCCTGTGGCCTCCCCATGTCCTACCCCACCCGGAGGCAACCAAAGCCCGCCAGTAACCATTTACTGACCACTAAATTTCCGATGACCATGACCATCATGAAGACAATCAAGCACATGGCCTGTCCTGCTACTTCCATACAATCCCACATGGTCTCAATCCATTCCCCACACAACACACGGAAGACAATGAGGAAGGAGTGGAAGAAATCGTTCATGTGCCAGCGGGGTAGCTCACACTCCGGATTGATCTTGCAGACACACTCCTTGTAGCTTTTGCCGAAGAGCTGCATGCCCACCACAGCAAAGATGAACACGATGATGGCTAGCACCAAGGTCAAGTTCCCCAAAGCACCCACTGAGTTACCGATGATTTTTATCAGCATGTTCAGAGTGGGCCAGGACTTGGCCAGTTTGAAGACTCTCAGCTACAAAAAAACAAAACAAACAAAAACCAAAACACAATTTAATTTCATCTTAAATGAAGAGGAAAATGAGGCAGAACTTTCTAAAGAGCAGCCATCTTGTATTTTTTTGTAAACATAAGCCCATACTTCTGCTGCTGAAGTCAGTGGGAGGGGGGGATGCTCGACTTCTCTTGGAATTTGGCCTCCTGTATTTTGTACACGTCAGCCCCCACGGGGTTTTTACAAAGGACACGTAGGGAGCTTCCATCTCGCTGCGCAAACTTTGCAACATTAAGGAAGTCAGGAGATTTATTTGAAGGGATGTGTGTCACAAAAAATGACTTTTTTTTTTCTTTCCTGAATGCTTTTCATCTTCCCCTGGAAACAAGGACTTGTTTTCCTGGCGTATCCAGAACACACAACCAAAGTTTAATTTCCAGAGAATCTCATTTGGAGACAGACTGGATGCAAGCAGGAGCTTCCAAGTACTGTGCTCCTTGGAAAATCCGACCTCGGTTGCGGTTCTCTGCGCCCAACAATCTAACCTTGAGGTTTTCGTAATTTAATTTTCAAAAGCTTAACCGCTGACAGCGCAACGACTGGAGGTACTCAGCACTTTTATTATACGACCAGATCTGACCGCACGAGATAAGAGGGGCATTCTAACTCGGTCCATACTACGTACTCTGCACCAAGCCACCTCCCAAGTCATCCTTCCCTGCCTAAAAACAACGAAGCTGCTGCTCAGATCTTGTAAACGACAGTTGTGAAGTAAGAAGAGACCACAGAAATGACACTGCCCCAACTCTGTCCTCCCCAACACCAGAAAAAAAAAGAAAAAGTGGGGTTTGCCTTTTCTTATGTAAAAAGCTTTCTAGTAGCTCCAAGATGTTAACATTCAAAAAGAACTGGAATATGGAATACCAATCGGAAAGATCGCAGCACAGAAAGTCCTTCCACATCCGCTAGACTCAGTTCCATTAAACTGAGGGAGACAATAAACCCGTCAAAGATGTTCCAGCCTTCTTGGAAATAATAGTAGGGATCCATGGCAATGAGCTTCAGGAACATTTCCGCTGTGAAAATTCCCGTGAAAACCTGGAGGGGTGAGGAGAGAGGGAGAGAGAGAGAGAAAGAACAGACAAAGATTTGCTTTTGTTCATTTTCTGATCTTCAGGCCAAATATCAAACAGGGTGATTTTGTCCTGCCGGTTTAAAGGCGCAGCCTGGGTGATGCCTCGTGCTCTCTTCTCCCCCAGCGCAGCACAAATATCAGCGACCTGCTCGGGCAGAGCCGGAATTAACGGATGGATTTTTCAGGGAGCGACAAATTCTGGGCAGAGAAGCGCACCCTTAGCAAACACCTCCGAGCCGTCACAGACTGCAGCGAGGGCAAGCCCGCGCCGCTCAGCGTCCCCTAGTCAGGGGGAACAGCAGCTCTTTCAGCCCAAGTCTAGATTAACAAGCCACGTAGCCCAGCAGGAGCGGATCTGTAAGGGAGGTTTGCCAACACCGTCTTACCAGATTTCCTACGGAGAGCACGTGTTCGAACTCGGGGGTCATAGGATGGTGCTCCATGGCCATGAACAGAGTGTTCAGCACAATGCAGATGGTGATGGCCAAGTCGACGAAAGGATCCATGACTATTAAGTTCACAATCTCCTTCAGCTTGATCCAGTACGGGTGGCATTCCCAGATCAAGAACGTGTTGGCAAATTTGTACCAGCATGGGGGACACTTCCTCTGGGACTCTTCCAGCTCTACGATTACAAAACAAAACGGCAGCAGAGGTCAGTCTCCGGCTCGAAGGCTGCTGGATCCGTCCGAGGCTCGGCACGGCGCAAACACCGTCTGGTCTCGCCTCTCACCAACCCCTCTCGCGTCGCCCTGCTCGCACAACAGTTTTGCCGTATGTACACACCACACTCAGACCAAAAGCACTCCAGGATGCTTGGCAACAGCTTAAGACAAAGCCTCACTAAGCCGTGAACCTTTAGGCCGGGGCCAATCACGCCGGTGGCCACGACAGAATAGTGAGGCCAAGGCTTGTGCTGAGCTTCGTGGGGCTTCTCCTCCGTCCCTACACAGGAGCTACACCCCACCTGCATGGGGCAGCTCGACACCTGTGCAAGAGCCCCACGCGGACCTTAACAATTAAATCCGAATTATTTTAAATGAAGGGATATATTTTAACTCGGAACCGATCAAGGTAAAACGGTTTAAATCGAAGCTACAGATTCTAAACTGCCTTTGGTGCCAGTTTTTAAATAACTCAAAATGAATTCTGTGCTGAATGCAGACGCGGTCTAAAAGAGGAAATACATGACATAATGCTGCAAAGGATTTTAAACAGGAATAACCTGATTAAGACTAACCACATCCTTCTACAGGAATCAAACATGATGCCGTGTCCGTTTTGCTTTTTTTTTTTTTTTTACACTGGCTTATTTCAAGTGCTTAAGGGAAAAAAAAAAATAAAAGTCAGGAGTTCCCTCCCTCTATTCTTTGACTTGCAATGGTTCCATTCAGGCTATACAGCTGTTCGTGCCGAAGTTTTATTTTTTTACGGGTAGGGAAAGGACCGCTGCGCTCTCTTTCTCATTGGTTCTTTGGTTGCTTAGTATTTAGTTGCCTTGGAATTTCTAAAGTTAAAAGAGAGGACCGTAGCACTGTAGCCTGTAGGCGTTTGCGCAGGAGGGAGGCAGCAGCAGAACCCTGCTCTGTTTCTAAGTATATTTAGTTTTCATACAATTTTATTGCAGGAGACAGCAGGAATTTGAGATCATCAACCTCATATGGCTGCTGTTCATAAATTCTTGCTGGCTCCTGCATAACGTATTTGGAAATCTCAGCTCCGTGTGCTGTCCGTCTCAGAATTTCCGTCATCCAGAAGTCCCTTTCTCTTTCGACAGCTGTCACGTTGCAGCTCTGAGCGGAGCTCAAATCTTCTTCTCCCGCAGACTGTAAGCAAAGGAGGGTCTCTCCAGTCCTTGGGAGACGGCAGGAGACAGAACAGCTGCATTAAACGTTCTCTTACTCCTGCGATCTCCACGCTGCATATTCATTGTTGTAAAATTACAACTCTTTGTTGTCTTTACCTCTGTGTCTATAAAACTCAGGCGCAAATCTGAGTGAAATAAAGTCTAATAAATACTTCTGCATCAGTAATGACCCAAAGGAAGCAGCTTGAGGCAAAATCAATGCCTGAGCACGTATTACCTGCAAGCAGGGCTGGCTAAATCCCGAATAGCCAAGGGCAGGGTGCTGCGCCCCCCGCAGCCCCCACACCCGCCGCCAGGGCACCTCCTGAGGCCTCCCCCGTGCCGTGGGGCCGCGCAGAGGGACGGCCAGCATGGCTCCGGGGCAGACGTGGGGCCGGGGACCCACCTCCCAGCCACACCTACCCTCAACAAGGGTGTTGGTCAAGCCCGTCATCACGCTGTTGGTCCGATCCTTTCGGCCGTAGGATGCGTTCACCTGATCCATCGAGACCAAAAGAGACCCACCAGGTTTCTTTCTGATTTCGATTTCAGTAGTACCCTGCAAAATTCATGCCATGATTAACACCAGCTCCCTGTATTTTACACACCCTCAGCCTAGAAATACGGCACGGACGCCCAAGAAGAGAGAAAACCATCTTGGTTCCTGCCACCCCTCTCATTTCCGACGCCATGCAAATGGTCAAACCAAAACTCAAGCTTTGCAGCTTCAGACAAATCAAGGACTGTATTTTGAAGAACGTTTCTAACGAAGACTCCTGCGGTACCAAGCCTTTTACACCCCGTGCACCAAACAGCAGAGGCGGGCGGTGACCCCTTTAACCAGGCCACGGCACAACCGTTCTGGTCAGAGCGTGAACTCCACCCCAGGCACCCAGAACTGTCCGAGAGGTAGCGGGGGGTTCCCCCACCAGAGCCCACTGCGGAGCGATTTCCCAACACAACGGGGCTACGGATCCACGTCCTGGGACGGGTCACCCCGTCCCCCGCACGCCAAAGGGCTCACACGTCCACGGGCACCTCGCAAGATCGCTCAGGAAATGCCAGTCTCTGTCAGGCACAGACAACCTGGCGTACTAACAGATAAATTTTTTTTTTTTTTTCCCCCTCTTTACAGGAATTTGTCGCTGCCTGCTTGCGAACCCGGGCTCCGCGCGGCCCCTGCGGCTCTCCCACCGCGACTGCTTGTTGCCCGTCGCGCTCTCTCTACGTACAGAGGCAGCAAAG
Organism: Athene cunicularia; assembly: GCF_003259725.1. Lineage (NCBI taxonomy): Eukaryota > Metazoa > Chordata > Aves > Strigiformes > Strigidae > Athene > Athene cunicularia. The sequence goes on along the minus strand of NW_020799535.1, from coordinate 315,346 downwards.
GAACTGCCAAGTAATACTTTCTCTTTTAGGCACGCATCACGCAGATGACTGCTCCTACCACACGCGTGCTGTGCTAGAAAGAGAATTAAATATCGAAGCAAAACATTGTATTAACACGCTAATTAGGGAAGGAAGAAAACAGACAGCAACTGGTACTTAACGTGACTAATTACGGTCAAACAGGTTGCAAGGATTGAAATAACTAAAAAAAAAAAAAAAAGCTTGGAATTTGTAACCCGTCTTTTCTCAGAAACAGCTGATTTAGGTATCTCTCAAATGATGTTTCAATCTTACACGGGTTTTGGTTTTTTTTTTTAACACCCCACTGAATAACATTCTAGTTTTTAAGCTTTGTCTCTTTCCTGCGTTCTGGAGTGTTGACCCACTGAAAAGGTTGCTTGGTGCAAATTCGGTCAATCAATTAGAAAAAGTCACAGAAAAAAATTCAAATTCAAAAATTCAAAAAGTCACAGAAAAAATTCAAAAATTCAAAAAGTCACAGAAAAAATTCAAATTCAAAAAGTCACAGAAAAAATTCAAATTCAAAAATTCAAAAAGTCACAGAAAAAATTCAAAAATTACAAAAATAATAGTTTAAAAAAAATCGTTATTTTGCTAACAGCTTCCCTTGCAAAATTTAGTGAGTGCTACAATAAACGACTGTTTGTATTTCCCTTTAAATCCCCAAATATTTTATCTTATCGTGGAGAACATCTGCAACAAACTTTGGTTGGTTTTCCCATTCCCACGCTTTAAATAGCTCCTGAGGAACTGCCCGGACGTACACCAAGCGTTCCTACTATTCTTAGTCCTTGAATTAAGGACTCCCATCCAAGCTTTTTTTTTTTTTTTTTTTTGCCCAGGAAGCCAGGGGGAGAAGGAGGTGGGTCGCCGAGCTCGAGAAGGAAAGAAAGGGCAGGTTAAAGCGGAGGGTGTTCGAACCCCCCGGGCGCCCACGCTGCCTCCCCGACACCCCCAGCCCACCCGGAGGCGCTTTATCTGGTCTCACCTCAGGCAGGAGGCGTCCCCCGGGCATGCTGGAGGGTGGGCCGCCGATCAGGGACACCACACCGTTACAGTCCACCGTGCTGTTCCGCTTGACGTTCCGGCGGAGGTTGGGGAAGATGCGCGAGGAGCGGCTGCCCTGGCTGTACCCGCTGTAGCCGCTGTAGCTGCTCCGGCGGTCGCGGCCGCGGATGGGGATGAAGAGGGAATCTCTCCTGCCCTCGCTCTCCTCCACGGTGCTGTGCTCGTCATCGGCAAACTCGTTCTCTGAACCCGGGTCACGAAATCGCCCTTTGTAGCTGAAGATGCTGCTCTTGCTATTGTGTCGGGAGAGAAAAGGGGAGCCTGGGATACTGAGGAGAGACTAGGAGGGAGAGAAGAAAGAACAACAGCGTGAATAGTGGGGAAAAAAAACCTGCAGTGCCCTCAAGGGCTGCTACGGGGGTTTCGCTCCCTCTCCGGGTCTACACAACCATCGCCACTTAGTCACTGGCTTCGCTTTGTACTTGTTATTTTAAGAGTTGCACACTCCTGGCTGGCCGGGTTACGTCGGTGAAGAAGTTATCTGCTTAGTCACTACTCTCGGCAACAGTTTACACCGGGGTAAGTGGGTGCGAGGGCCGTGAACTTGGGCTGTAAGTGTCCTCCTGATCCACTGCCTGATCAGGAGGACGGGTAGATTCCTTTGACGTGCTAATCAGGAGCTACACTAAAACAGTATCCTGACATAAACATTAGCAAAGGAAATAAAAACTACCTGGTTCATGATGGAAAATTTCCTTCCTAGCCTGTTATCCGGTAGCCTGAACGCTTTCCTCCTCATGCCATCCTCAGACTCAGACTTGAACACCTTTTCGTTGTCACACTTCTCGTCTCCTTCCGACAGTTCCTTGTCCTTTCGTTTTTTCCTCCTGTTTCGACGCTCCTTGGCGCTCTTGGAACTGAGTTTGGAAATCTCGGAGGAGCTCCGAGACATCCTCCCCCCACCATCATCTTCCACAGCATCTTCAGAGACTGTCCCTGCTGAAGTGACCATAGCGGCAGCCTGAGGGCGTAGGCAAGAGAAGGGAAAAATAAATCAGATCTTACCACGATTAATGCTCCATTTTCTGCTTTAAGAACGTGGCTTAATGCGTGTAAGTACAAGTCTTCGGGGCAGGATTGAGATGGTTATTCTTCCTCTTGGAAGAAACTTGCAGCCAGGACTTGTAAAAATTTTTATAGTCTGCTTCAGCAGGTAGTAAAATCTCTCCCAGTCCCTCAGCTTTGTTTACAAGCATTTGATAAAGGACCAACAAGGACGTACTTGTCCGCCTTGCAAAGATATTCCCACACTTAACAAGGAACTCCGGGAACATTTAAAATTTTCTGAACAGAAGGGAGTTTTCAGGACAAAATAAACGCAGCAAGCTTGCACATAATTCAGAAAAAAACAGCAGCAGTGAAGAGACAGGGCATGACATCAAGCCCAGTCAACAGAGGACGTGATGCCAAAGCAAGCCATGGCTTTTTTGATTATACATCGCTGCTCTATCACAGCCAAATAAATCTTAAAACGTGTAAATGCATCCAAAAAAAAAAAAAAAATCAAACCACTCACCTGCGCTTCTTCCTGCTGCTTTTTCAATTGTTCCAACATGGCCTTAAATTCGGCCTCCTTCTGCTCTGCCTCCTCCAGCGTGGCCTGGTTCTGCTCTTCATAAGCCATAGCCACCACCGCCAGAATGAGATTCACCAGATAGAACGAGCCCACAAAGATCACCAAGACAAAGAAGATCATGTAGGTTTTTCCTGCTGCTCGTAAGGTCTGGAAGCAGAAAAGAAATGTAGAGGGAAGAGAAAAGGCAAAGGGGAAAGCAGCAATTGCAGAGGGACACCCGAGAGCTGGACCGATCCCAAGCTTCTTGACCTGAACGCTTCTAAGAAAATATCACGGTGCTGAATATTTAAGGTCTCAGCACTTCCACTAAGACGCTGCACATTCTGTAGCCGTAAACACAAAAGGTGACATCCCTCTTCTTCCCTTAAGGGAACGTCCAACCGATGCAAACGGAAAACGACTCACAAGTGCAGCGTGAAACTCAATGCTCGGACTCCCTTAAAACCAAACAAAACAGAAGAAAAGCCGTTTCAGCAAGGTCCCCAAACCATCCTCGGGTTACAAGGAAACACTCTGCCCTCCGAAGCACCCGAGCACCTTCTGCGGGCAGAGCTCAACCGCTCACAGTCTCCTGCAGCACCCGGTCGGGTTCTTCCAGAATGAATTCACGGCCCAGGCGTAGGCACCCCGAGGACCCCCCAGCCCTTCTGGACTTAGAAGTACAACACCCACCTACGGGTGATGTCCCCTTCCTCCTCCTCCTCCTCCTCACACAATATCTCCTCGTGCAGCTTTACTTGTGGTTACTTTTCCAGGCAGGAGGAATAAAACAAAGCTTGTCATGTTTTCCTTTCCTGTATTGTCCCCAAATTCTCATCTTGCGTAAGACTGAAGCAAAGAGTTTACTTACTAATTGATATAAGTTTTCCCAAAAGTCCTGAGTCATAAGGCGAAATAAAGCCAGAAAAGCCCAGCTGAAAGTGTCAAAGCTTGTGTAACCATAGTTTGGGTTCCGTCCTGCCTTCATGCACGTGTAACCCTCCGGACATTGACTGTGAAGAAGACAACAGCCGTGTCAGGGACTGAGGCAGCAGAAGGGATAGAGCAAGCTGACAACACACACGTTATCCGCGCTCACGGAGGTTTTCACAACTCTCGGAACAGTAAGTGACACGCATTTTGCGTCCCGTGTCAAGCGAGAATAGCAGACAAGGCGAGTGGCAGACAGAATTTCAGACAAGCCCTGTTATCTCTGTCCTGTGGAAACCATTTTCACCCAATGTGAGCTGGAAGGACCAGCTTTCGCCCATCGGCGTCTTTAGAGCGGAAGGACTTGGGTGAAAAACTGACTGGAGGCAACAGCACATGGGACGTTTCCATTTCTGAACCCTCCAGCCCCTGCCCCTCTGACGAGTCTTATGACTGGATTCGGAGGGAAATAATGCCACTAGTAATCATCACTAGAGGCACCTGCCTCCTGAGATGACAGGAAAAACGTCAGCTCACGTTGTATTAGCCAAACAGATAGCAACGATGGGTTAATAATTAGATTAAGGAACACAAAACCTTTCACACGTGAAATAACACCAGAACCAACAAAGGAGGCAACAGGAGATATTCCAAAGGTTTTGCTATCCTTAGCCAACATCAATGGCAATTAGAGTCTCTGTTTCCAATAAAGACAGGAGATATTCCAAAGGTTTTGCTATCGTTAGCCAACATCAACGGTAATTAGCGTCTCTGTTTCTAATAAAGCTCAACACTCACCCTGCATCTGAGCTGTTACCACAGAGCAAAGGATCAGGGGCGCCAGGAATTATGTAAAAATTTGCTGAAGAAGATGAAAAAGAAAAGATTACATGCACACACAGACGGAGTTAGAGGATTTAACATACTACAGCACTATAAAAACCTTCGCTTAAGAGCCCTCTAGACCCCCTACTGTTAAATTCATCAGTAAACTAACTCAGCTTTAAATAACATTAGCCCCAGCGCCTGAGTCGAAGCACCTTTCTGGAAGTCAGCACAGCATTTTGAATAAATATTTAAAACCAGCTGACTGCAGGGTAGAGAAGCTCGAAGTGAGAAGGGAGGAAGAAATTAAGTTACAAAAACTTGGAAGCTGGTCCCTTGATCATCCGCAGCATCATTTACAGCTCTGAAATCCTGCCAGCCTGGAAGGATGCTGCAAAGCAGAAACAGGTACCGACAACTTCGTGTGCATTCTCGGAAGAACTCAGTGAAGGACCTGACATTCAGTCCAGGGATTGCAGCGGGCGGAGTTACTTCCCATTTACCATATTTAAACAGTTTTTAATTGGAAACAAACCAAAAAATATATATACACGTTGGACAAAATCCTGACCTAAGAGAACACAGCCAAGACCTAAAGGATCGACCCAACTAGAAACATCTTAACTGGAAAAAAAAAAAACCCAAAACCCTGAGCAAGGGGTTTGTACTGCCCAAAGCCAGGCATACCACGTTAAAGCCAGGTCAGAAATCCTGGTTAGCAGCATTTAGGTCAGATAAGAAGGTTTGAGGGAGTTATCACTGCAGAAATACCTACACACATTGTTGGTGTATTCCTCCCAGTCAAAGCCCTTAGAGCCGTTATCCAGGAAAGTCTCATTCACATTAATTGGCCATATCACACACTTGTTCCTTAAATTGCCCATGAACAGCTGCAGCCCGATCAGAGCAAAGACACTGAGACAAAACACTGTCAAGATCATTACATCTGACAGCTTCTTCACGGACTGAATTAGGGCACCCACAATGGTCTTCAAGCCTGCGGAGAAGAAAACAAGACTAGAAATCACTCCTGTAGAAGGAAAAGACGTTAACAAAATTCAAATACATACAGCACCTTACAACCACTCCACAGTGGCAAAAAGGTTGTGGCTCTAAACTGGGCTCCCCCTCAGGGTTTTCCACAGAGAGGTGGCGAACGAACCAGGCTCACCGGTTTCGGTGGCCAAACCGAAACGAAACGCCGACGTCCACCCCCAAGAATTCTGCGCCTTGCAGCAGAGGAGGCAAAGCGCACTCCGGATTCGCTGCCGTGAAAGCGGGGTTTGTCTCAACAGAGACGTTTAACGAAGATACACTGCGACAAACCTCTCCACGGACGCATTCAGTCGTCTTTAAGCCTGGCTTATCGGCACGAACGACAACTTAACAAAGACCGTTGCCTTTCGGACTGCCTACGTCTTAAGTTTCTACTGCTTAACTAAACTGTTTCAGCACTTCCCTTTTCCTTGCGGAAGCTGAAGCTTTCATTTAGATCCCGGGTTTTGTTACGGGCAGGGCAGGGTTTCACCCACTGTGCTGGCTCTTCAGGTTTACCAAGGCCGTCAGGATGGGCCAGGCTCGATAATAAAAGTTGCTCAGGAATAAGGTAAGAATCCTGCTGGTTCTCCAACCCATTCTGGTCTGTAAGAGGAGCCACCCGTGAACCGGGGGAAGAACTCCAGCACTGACACTTTTAGGAGATAGATCTAAACAAGCGAGAATTTGGGGGGCAAAAATTCAGTATCAAGGGCCTTTTAATCAGCCTTTCTGACGTTAAATAGAGTGATCTTGGGTTTATAAATGAGTAGCGAAGGAGGCTGAAGGGAGGAAGAAGGGAAGAGGAAGAAAAAAAAATAAATCACAGATCCAGCTGAATTTGGGGCTGGTCAGATCCAAGTCTCTGGTTTGATCCACATCAGGAAGACAAATTCAAAAATACATAAATAAAAAGCAATTCTTACGGAGGAATAATTCCAATGCGGGTCCACACTGACCCCACGTTCCCGGCGGGGCGCCCAGGCTGGCACCGCACGGACGCCGGTTGGAATACAAATGACTCCTGTGTCAGGTTAAAAACTTTAGACCACCGCGGAGTTTAAATATGGTCTACGGAGGAGAGCAGTATTGACATGTTTTAGCTCACAGGTGCCACAGTCCACACCCCTGTCCCTGTACTGCAGGGAACTCTGTCCAGCAGTGTGTCATATTCCGGTAATATTTCCCATTTTCATCTTGTCCAAAAACCACACTGAGGATAATTCCAGTTGTCGATAGGAGATGTAGTTAGCACTCATCCTAGCACTAAGCTAAGTTTCTCATTAGCTCAGCACAGAGTGAAAATTCCCATTCCGTGCGCTGAAGCAGAAGGGAAACCCCTTTATATTTTAATATTCAGTGAATTCTAAAAATTATTCCCTCCCTGAGACACGATAGCACTAAAACCCCAGAACGGGTGCTCTGTGCCTAAGTTCATACTAAATAACCCAAACGGCTAATTACACAAAGGCTTTACATCCCTCTCATTAGTCACAAACCCGAGAGGGGAACCAGGTTTGTCCCAGCACCTACGTGCTGCGGAACCACAGGCGGGGGCAATCCCGCCCGAGACAAAACCCCAAAGCTCCGCCATTCCCAGTTCCAGCCACGGGTGTGCCCAGCGCTCAGACAGGATCCCCTCAGCTGCGTGCAGCAAATCAGCCCTTTAGTAAAAACGTAGTGATGTGCCCAGCTTAGAAGGGCTCAGATCCACCCCACCACCACCCCTTGAAGTCATTTCAATAAAGGGAAAACTATTAAATTCTGAGGAAATGATCCAAAACTGAGCTGCTCCTTTCCACGGGAAGACAAGGCATGCTGTCACACATTTAGTAACCAGCTCATTAAAGCTGCATCGCCTTCGCCTTGCTACGATTACGAAAGCAAAACACACACGAAACTTGATTTTCACATCGATGCTTCGCTTTGAGCAAGCCAGTTAATACCTGTAGCGGGCTGATAGAATCGCAACCGCACTTCAGATCCGCCCAGTGCACTGCTACCGGCAATTACCAAACCTCGTTTGCTCTTTGTGTGTGCACTGCCAAACGTTAGGGACGGCTAAAGGAAGGACGTTATTCTATCACACTCTCACTCGGTGCAAGGGAAGCAGGTGCCACTTAAGAACATCATGCACAACAGCCATGTACATCTGATGGGTTTGGCAGTCTGGAATGGGGACAAAAGTGATGGGCCCCTACAATTCCAATAGTCTCTTTTCTGGCAAACGTACGTGCAAGTGTAGCCTGAGAAAGCAAAAGAACCACGGTCAGTTAATGCATCAGGAAACAAGACACGAAGAAGTAGGAGATCAAACTCATCAGGCGGTTACTCGGGGTGTCTACCCCGAGACAGGCCAAGCGCCTGAGAGCTGGAAAACTACGGATGCTTCAGCGCCTGTCAAGACTGAGTCTTAGGCTTGACCTTAAAATTAGGGACGCTTTTGAGAAGCCATCTGCACAAGACTTTTCTATCCACGAATTCAGGATCAGAATCGTCGTCCATAACGTCTCCACGGTCCCTTACAATAAAGGAAGGGCCGTTGTTTTCCCTTCGACCCCCAGACTGAGGTTAAGCGAGGGTCCTGCAAAGCCCAGCTCAGGGGGTGGCACGCGAGATGGGCAGGTCTGTGAACCAGGACTTCCTGAAGCGCAGCAGGCGCTCTGGGCCACACGCTGTCGCGTTAACAGCTGGCGGCCGGTTCCACGACAACCTACAAATGCCAAAGCTGGGAATGCCAGAGCTCCGCTTAGCTGAGTCTACCTCGGCATGGCAGCATCAGCCCTCTCTGCAGGCGGGGAGGCAAGCTTGTTGTCATTACCTAGGAGACAACCTGCCCCGGAGCCCAGCTGACTCCAAGCAGCTGACGTAGCCTCACGCAGAAAGGTTTTAATCTTGGTTGGGTTTTATTCACTTGCTTTACAAACTTATTCCTCAAACAACTCTCGAAACACTGGCAATAGTGCGATGAGTCACTGAGCAAGAAACCGTTTAGCCTGAGGAGGAAGGGAGTGCCTGATCCTTTATTGATCTGGAACTAAATTTTAGGTCCGGCTTTCATTTCAGAGATCCGATAGCCACGTGTGTACACGGGGATAAAGAAGCACGGAACAGCAGACTGTTCGTCACGTAATTCGATGGCCCAGAAGCCTTAATTCCAAACTACTCTGTTTATACAGACTGCAAAGCCCATCAAAAACATCCCAGTGCCATTTCTGAGAAATAAAGCGATGCAGGACAGGAGGGGAGATACGAAGAGAGGGTACACGCAAGGCCAGTCTTTAATGCTTAATGGTTCTCACCTGGAATAACAGAGATAGTTTTCAAAGCTCGGAGAACTCTGAAAGTTCTCAATGCTGAGACATTCCCAAGGTCCACAAACTCTGTGACATATCTGCAATGAGGGAGGTCACACACAAAAAAAAAAAAAGAAAAAAAAAAAACAACACAATGACAATACACACACCAAAAATAAAACAACAACTACAGACAAAGCAATACATCACTCACAGGGGCCTGTACCCAACAGCTAACACCAACCGGAGGCCGCCTTACCTGGAATTACAGAAATAGTTTTCAAAGCTCTCAGAACCCTGAAAGTGCGCAGAGCTGAAACATTGCCTAGGTTTACAAACTCTGTTATATACCTGCAGAATTAAACCAGAGTTAATGGCACTGTTGGGGTCACCTTCCTTTTCATAGAGCTGTCTTGTCTGTAGGAAACAGCTCGTAATTTAAAAAAAAAAAAAACGCTTTAGAACTGGCATTTCAACGTGAGCGAGAGACAGAAAATGGCAGAGCCAAACCCCAGTTTAAGTCTCTCCACACCGCAACCAGCTCGTCCAGGTCAGATCCGTGCACTCTCGCCTATACAGGACTGGAAAATTTACTGCTATCTCTACAGAAGCAGGTGACTTCTGTAAAACTGCCAAATACGCCGAGAGAGTTGGTGACATCAGTGGTTTCAGGCATATTCGCTTCACTTTGTGTTTTTAATAAACCACGACCGTCTTTTGCTTTGATTAGCATCCTTCATTTAATCCTTTACGCTCTGCCACCTGCCTGTGAGCCACGCGTAGGCGCGACTTGTCCCTATTGCACGCGGGAAAAAACCCGAGATGCGCAGAGGACCGGAGCCTTAGTGAAAGGTTAAATTTTATCGCCACTTAAGAGTATTTCCTCTGTGCTGTCTGGGGAGAAACGGGGTGTGAAAAAGCAAAAGAAATGGCACAATATTCACGGCTCTTCCCGGTGCTGAGAGGCCACCGCGAGCGCTTCGTAAAACTTAGACCCTGTTTAAATAACGCACGGGGTTGCTCTAGCCCTTGACACGAGAAGAGATTGTACGTGAAGCCTAGAGGCAACCTCACTGGAAATAAGGTGGCCGGCTAGGGATTGAGCACATTTCTTTAAGAGCAAAGCATTTGGCCTTTTAAAGCTGGCGTGCTGTTACTTGTTAGTTTATCAAGAAGCAAAGGAAATAACCAACGGACAGGTTGAACCCGATCTGTGTGCCCAGAGCCTCACACCCCCCCTAAGGTGTGTTACACTGTGCACAGCAAAGCCCAGCTCTTCTGAAGTAAAACTAAAGTGTCCAGTGAGCTACTGGCTGCTTGCCTTGGGGTACAATGTCCAGCTCTTTGCATGGAATTTAAATACACAACCAAAAGGCGAGTGGAAAAAAATGCAGAAACTTGGGGAAAATCGGCAAGCTTGGGTGGAGAATAAAGACAAAAAAAAAAAAAAGGCATTTTATATGATTAGTGCATTTAACTACAATTAAATTCAAGTGCTCTGAACCCTTGAAAATTAGGCTCCTGAGCATGCCTACACCATCCCTCAGTTTTCATCAGCTGTTGTTGACTACGGGAGCCCGAACACGCGCATGTGCAATATTCCAAAACCAAAGGTAAAAGAGAAAAAAAATAAAAATCTCTTCCACCGGCGACTCAGGCCACCGGACTACACCTGGTTTTCATCAGCGGTTCTAAGCCTAAACAAGGATCAGCCGCAGGCCAGTAAGGAAAAACCAGAAATCTAGCGTGCATCTCCCGGTTGAGCTGCGAGTTCAGACATCCCCGTGAATCCTCATTATCAGACCAATGTTAAGCTGATCTGGCACAAGAGAAGAGAACGAGGAAGGAAAATAAAGCGTCTCCTTCGCTGACGCTGAACCTCCGTCGAGACGGGTGAGGAACTGTTCAACCTGAAGTCGCACCCCAGGGAGCTCCAACATGCAAGCCCAAGGAGGGGAAGGGGTGGCAGAGGCGAGAATTTAAAGATGTTCCACTCCCGGTCCTATGCTCAACAGAACAAGCTGCCACTCCGGCACGTGAAGAATCTAAAATGTTGGCACCGGTATAAAGTCTCACATTCATAAAGGCAGTTTTTAGAAAATCCTATTTTTTGCTAACTCCATGGGGTTGCATTTTAGCTCTGTGACTCCGTGTCAGGGTAAAGCTTTCTTTTGAAAAAAATCAAGACAGAAATCTTTCGGGGATACACTGAAATTTTCCTTGATTTTTTTTTTTTCCCCCCCCACCTTACACAGCCACCCTCTTCCTAAGGTCTCACCCCCTCTCATACACCACAAAAAATCTGAAAACACAACTTACGCCATCATGATCACGCTGAAATCTAGCCAGTTCCATGGATCCCGTAGGAAAGTAAAGCCATCTATACAGAAACCTCTTGCAATAATTTTCACAAGTGATTCGAATGTATAAATACCAGTGAACGTATACCTGTTAACGAGGAAGAAAGAGAGCCGCACTGAGAAGTTCGTAGAAATGCCATTTCAGTCATGAAAAAAGAGGAACGACAAACACTTGCGTGCGAACAAAGTGAATATAAAAGGCGACTTGTGTTCCTGCCAACTTAAACGTCAGTAGGAACGGGTTTCTCAACAGAAAAAAAAAAAACCAAAACAACAAAACACAAAAAAACATTCTGTGAGATTCTGAAAAACACAAGAAGTGTTACTTACTCCACATTCTTCGACCATTCAGGTGGGTTACTAAAAGTCATGAATACACAGTTGGTCAAAATAGTGCACATAATGATCATGCTAAATACTGTGGAACAAAGTCAAGGATCAAAGGGACACCAGTGCGGCTCTTTACAAGGGAGCTGCAACACAACGACAATTCCCAGTCTGTGGACCACAAGTAAGCACCAAAATGCTTCCAGCAGTCACAGGAAATAAGACTGGGGTGACTATATATATATATCAATAGTATTTTTTTATGTCACCATTCAATTTATTCTGTATTTTCTGATATGTCTGAGCGATTTGAAAAAAAAAATAAATAAATCACGGGCCTAAATGAAAATGTCTCCCCAAATAATTCCGTCTATTCAGTAACATCCGAATATATTGTTTGCTAATATATCCAGCGGGAAAGCGGCGCTGCAATCCACGGGCACCGAGGACCCAGCTTGGAGAAAAACCTCACGGATCTTTCCAAGTACCTCGGCTCGCTCTGCGTGCTCAGGACCCTGCGGGTCATGCGGGCGGATGGAAGGTGCCGGACTGGCTGACCGGAGGAGCGTTGCAGGGGCAGCACAATTTCAGGATGAGATGTCTGAGTGGGTTTTAACTACTGAATTATTAGCAGAATGGTGACATTCAGGGTGAGATCCAAAGCCGTTCGACTGTTGAAGCAGGCACTACTGGATCTCAGCTCAAGGCCCAAGACCCACTGTCAGCATCTCGCTCTCAACCTGACAGATCTGCATCCCTCAGCTGCGTCCCAGCACGGCCAGAGGGGAGGAAAGTCGACGGGAAATAACACAGAAGCCAAAGAAAACGTTCCCAGCCTCGGATCCCAAGTCGACTTTGGAAAGCTGGAACAGCTTTTTCCTCATAGGAGATGCAGGAAGTCAGCATACAGAAGCCTCTAAAACAACGTGTTCGCGTTTTAGAGTCGCTTTATAAAAATAAATAAATAAACAGGGCAAAGCAGCTCTTTCAATATACTGCCTTTTTTTTTTTTTTTCCCCCCTCTCCTAATAACAGATGCAGATGATGTTTCTGAAGCTCTCAGGGATGTCTGAAGTCCTGTGGTGGAACATTTTGGAATAGCCTTGCCATTAGAAGGTTGAGAGATGCCAAAAGAGCAAGAAATTAATCAGCGTCTAATCACATATAAGGTATCTTTGGCTCCTGCTCCCGATACTAATTCGATTTTAACCATTTCAGCAGCCAGTTAAAGCTCAACCGCTCTTCACGCGAAGCACGCCCTTAAGTCGTATCTGTTGCAAAAGTTATCAAAGTCTGCGTGCTGACGGAAGGACGGGCAGAGATGGGTACAATTCAGCCGGGAAAATAAATGAAAAGTTGACTCGACTGGATGCATCTAAAGGACCACGCTTTTTCCTTCAAAAAAAGCCCATTTCTGTGCATGCACTAAGGCCAACCCACCCTCACCCGGTGCAGAACTGTAATTCACATACACTGAGCAACAAGACAACAGGGAAGAGATTTTTTTTTTTTTCAGGGAACATGCAAACGCAAGAATAACTCAGCAATAAAAAGGATATGAATGTATCAAAATTTTAATAGCTATTCTTCTAAAGAGATTAAAAGGACTTAAAATGTACAAGGCAGGTGTGGCACTAAATCGGAAGAGTGTTTTCCCTCTGTTTAGTACTACAAAGGTCTGTAGAGAAACAAAGAAAGAAAGAAAAACAGAGAGAGAGAGAGAGAGAGGGTTAATGCATGGAAATCAAAGCACGATTCGTACAAAAAAAAGACGAACAACTTCCGTGGTTAAACCCAGCATTTTCTGCTTTTTTTAAAGAATAATGTCCTTTAGGAAGCTCCCATTAGGGGAAAACATACCTACCCGTACATCATGAATAATTCTGCTCCAAACCATCCCTTTTACTGGGCACCTCAGCCAGAGCAGAAGCAAAATCTCCCATCCAGGAGCGCGCGTTTTCACCGCGCGAGGGCAGAAGCACCGTCACCCTGCTCTAACAGATAAGAACCGCGGCCCAAAGCAAACCAAGGGCCACAAATTCAGGGGCAGAACTGGCAGCTGAACCCGGCCTTCGCCCGCTGCCCCAGATCAGCCTGTGCTTCCTTCCCAAACCTCGCTACGAGCTACCACAACGAATCGTGGTTTTACGCTTCACCTGCGAAGAGAGATTGACAGGTAAGGAGGCAGAAAAACTCACGGTAGAGTGTCCCCCCCCCCCAGCAGACAGGAGTCAGATCCCCATCGTCCCCACTCATGGGCAACTCGGAGCACGTTCCACGTTGGTGCACCAACTCCGGGCAGAGTCGTGTGCTCTCGTTGCCTTTAATTAGCAAGATGTTAAGGTTCGCTACTTTATAGGGAACCTGTGGAATGAATCACGTAAACGTGAGGCAGAATCCATCTCGTCTCTCCATCCCCAGCCCTTAAAATACAGACCCGCGATTTCATCTCCCCGCTGGCGAACACGCATCTCAAAAACCCACCGGGAGAATCACACGCAGCCATCTGGAGAGGCAAAATTAGAACTGTGGTTGCTTAATACCAGCACGCTCGACGTACCTACCGCTTGACTTGAAGGAAGAAAAAAAAAAAAAAAAAACAGGAAAAAAAAAAGAAAAAAAGCAATTTGTGTGCACTGAAAAGCCAGAGCCCTTCCCGCAGCACCGTTTCCCCGTTTTCCGCCCCCTCCGGGATGCTGCAGCCCCGGTGAGGTGGGATGAGCCCCGAGGGGGGAACGGGACACAGAGCGGAGCCGGACGCGCTGCGGGCTCACTCCCCGGCCCCAGCCCCCCATTTGGCACAGCCCCGAGCCTCCCGGAGTCCAACACGAGGGAATCCACAAGGGCTTTCTGCCAACGCAGTCGCTGTGCTTCCCCAGGAGACTCACTCTTATGAAATTTGTCATTTCCCTCCTAGTAAGTGAAACAACGTATTTTAGCTCATTTGGCGAAATTAGACCATTGAGCAGTAAATTATTTGAAAAGGAAATCAAAATCAGGTTGTGGTTCAGCACGGAGCGAGAAAGATTAGTTAGCGTAACCACTAATGCACCTCCCAACGAAACCCTGGACAGCTCTTAAATCGCGGCATCAAGAATTAATGAACAGGTTACCCTGGCACGTAACAATATTCTGAAAGGCCGGGAGTTTTTCAGAACTGCTGATTACGGAGCGGTCAAGGGACACGCGATTTTGAAGAACCAGCTGTCTCTCCTTCCCTGACACCACAAACTTTCCAAGACTCGCACACCATCTGGTTTTACATCTTCTGTCACTGTCTGCTGCAGAGGCTTCGGAGCAGGACACCCCCCCCACCCCCCCCGGGATGCTCCCGGGCTTCGCTCGTGTCCTTGGCACCACACCGAGCTCCCAACTCTGCCGCATGTTTTTAGCGATGAAATCTCCGGCGTGACCGTACTGAACATCACAAGGGGAGCGGGGCAAAGGCAGAACCGCCCCCAAAGCCGGGGCGCTCTGTGAGGTGGCTCCGTTTCATTCCGCCTCCATCCCTCCGCGGGGAAAAACCCCCGTGCGGGAGCCCTGCGGTCCAGCTCAGCGAGGCAGAGGTAAAACCGTGCTGCTTCAGAGGCGAACCAACCCACAGAGTTTAGACCTGCACTAGCAGAGCAAGCCAGGCTCGGGCGGGGACGGGGAAGGCGCCTGTCAGCTGCTCCCTCCGGAGGGTCAGACCCTGCTGGCCTCGGCACGCTGCAGTGGTTACACGGGGATGTGTATTTTCGGTAGCTCTTTCGCAGAGGATTGACCCAGAAATTCGGCATCCCCTGTCGTAACACAAGCTGTTCCATCCAACGGTCAGGCAATCACCTACTGAACATGAGCTCCGCGTGCTGCTCGCCAGCGGAGTCCTTCATCTATTACAAACCCTTACACAAGGCAGCTCCTTGTTTTCTCTTCCCGGCTTTCTCTTTTTAGACCATAACGTTTGCTGAAATTATTCCTGTCTATAAAAGCCATCTCATAACCGGGCCTCTCGGTACAACCGTAACAAAAATGAGGTGCTCGCGTTCCAGCCTGCTCGTCGTTTGCGATGGTTCCAAGACCTGCTGCTCCACTTCCCTGGGTATCTTCAAAAATCCTGGGTAGATCTCTGCTTGGCCTCGTCAACGGAAAGAAGAGCTCAAAAGCCAAAAAGCGTTTGGCAATTTAAAACCTTATCTTAGTTTTTCTTTACGCTGCTGACATATTAAAACTCCATTTCAAAATGGCTGCGTGCTCTTAAAATGTTTGCTGGGTCAGGTCCAAGAACATCCTTAAGCCCTTTTAAGATCTGCTGAGGCAAAAGCTCAGTTCTGAGAGAAAGGCGATACCTAGAGGAAGGCATTTTGCAGTCGTCTTCTAAGAGATGAAGTCTGGTTGAACTTTCCAAAGTCTCAAGTTTGTTGTTAAGAGAGTTGTGAAAAAGGCTCCGTCCGGTTTGCTTCAAGTTGGCTGGGAATCTACGCTTCAGAGAAACCTTAGAAACAGTTCTCATCTAAAAAGAAGTAAGATCCCAATAGATTAAGTCTTCTTGAAACCGATTTGCAAAACTGTGTCTTAAAGAAGCTATGCTGGAGCCCGACAGAACTGATCGAGGGATGGCAAAAAGCATTCCAGTTACATGAAGATTTGAGATGCTCTTGCTTCATGCAGGTTTTTGCATCAAGCGTTTCTGCAGTGGCTGAGGAGGAGTGGGCAGAAGATTGAAGAAGAAAACAGCTTTATGAAGAGCCTAAGAACATATGGAACCACATTCCTACAGCGGTAGCACGGGGACTGCCTTACTCTCCACGTTAAGCAAGAGAGAACAACGACTTGCTGACGACACCCTGAGCAAGTCGCTTTAACACTGCTATTTTCAAAATTCATTTACAGGGAACTCTGGCACCCTGTAGGCTGATGAAGCATATAAAGAATGAAATGCCAATGCAAATTATTTTTCAGGTCTGTTTTGGCTCATAGAGGTACACTTCCTCATACTGAAACCACATTATTTATTTCTTCATCCCCCCCCCAAAAGGGGACCGATTTATTCCTTCTTAGTAACTTACTCTTCATCACTGAAAAGCTTATGGGGGAAAAAAAAAAAGGTATCTGCCACGCTTCGCTCTTGCTTTCATCTCTTATTTCAAGCCCAACACAGGAAAAACCCTTGACATCTTTGGAAATTTATTAAATACTTCCAAAAGATACATTAAAAAAAAAAAAATACCGCTCAACATGCGATACAGAGGAAGGGATCCGGATCCATGTTTTAACGACGTCACAATCTGCCCAGGTAAGGAAATTCATCCTGCCTCAGAAGGGGAAATGCTTCTCCCCCCTTCCCCTCCTCCCCAGGGGGGTGCAGCTCTTCAGGCGAGGGCAGCGGAGCCTCTCTCCTCCCGGCACCCCAGAAAGGGCTGGAGAAGACGCCCGGCAGGGGTTACGCTCCCCCCTCTTCGTTCCACCGTGGCAGACGGACGGGAGGACAGCGAGGAAAGGCACACTTACTCTTCCTGCTGCTCTTAAGCCTACTGGAGGGAGGGAGCGGAAGAAAAAAAATAACATTAAAGACACAAGACCCAGAAAAGGTGATTCGCTCTTGGAAATAAGGATGAAAGGCTGGTTTTTGAGATGGTCCCGATTCTCGCCTCTGTTTCAGTGTCTTCACTGAAATGCAAAACCCACGAGTGGTATGGTGACCTTGCAGGGTCGTTTCCGTGCCCTACCAAGGCTCCCTGGAGCACAGATCCCCAGGCTGGTCTCTCCCATCCCTGTCATCTTCCCAGGCCCCCGCAGTCAAGGTGACATTCTGGACCCGAGGGCCCATTTCCAAACCGTGCGTGTGACCTGACAAAGCTGCAAGTCACTCCGTTGGCACAAACGCACTAGGAAGATCCTCAGGTGCTCAGCCGCAAGCTATAGGTGACCTCAGACAATCCCACCCCAGCCCTGGGTGTTCCCAGGGGTACAGACGATCTTCTACCACGGCAGGGCTGATTTTTCCATCGAAATCAATCCACCGAAGCTGGATGGTCTCAGTTCCCAGAATATCCAGGGGCTTTCTACTGTCTTGTAGCATCAGCACCTTCCCTGTGCTCAGTAGCGAGTACGAGATCCATCCGGAGATGGAAGTTACGCGAGGAAAACGATCACAGCCTGGCAGAAGTCAAGTCCAATGGGAAAGAACGGGGTGAGGAGTTATTTAGTGGGAGTGATGGCCTAGGTCATAAACGGAAGGAAAGAGAGGTCTAAAAGACGGAAAACCAGTTTTAAAAAAAAAGAAATACTAAGAAGGTTGCGGAAATAAAAGAGGAAGATTGTCCTTATCTCTCACTTAAGCAAACACTGAAGGAAGATTAGAGCAGGAGGTAATCACCTGCCTTGCTGTCATTGCTAGGGATGCTGACACGGGTACCCTTCCTCAATTTTGTTTGCACATGTAAGCAAGGAAGTTCCCGTACCTGCTTTTTGGGGTTTTTTTAATTGAAACGTTTCGGGTTTCCACAACAAATATCATGGGCAAGTATTGCTTCTGCCACGTGCTTCAGGCCAGGAACTGGAAGGTGATGACTATTTGTAAAACAAAGAATCATCAAAAAATTCTCTCTGTTACTTACGTAAAGACAAAAAGGAGCTACATTAGCTCCCAGATCTGCTACCTGTGAGCAAAGGGACTTGCCTGATTCTCCTAAGAGTCATTACTGCAAAATGAAACTGGAGAAAAGAGAAGTGGCTTGGACAAAACCATCTCTTGCAGGGCCGAGCCCAGGAGCTTTGACTGTACGTGGTTCCGTTTCTAGGTCACATTGTTTCTCCTTTAAATATCAGTTAACAGGCCGCCGGAAAGTTCAGCTTCTCCGTTAAAATGCAGTTTCAGTTTCCTTAGATAAACCAAGATCACTGTGTCCTACTGCAAGGAAAAGCAACCAGCTGATTCGTTCCTATGCATGCTGCATGTCTAGCTTTAAAAGAAAAGACCTATGATGCAAAGCCTTCTGGCAAATGCTGGAGAGGGGGAAAGAAAAAAAAAAAGAAAATCTTGGAAAACTTCCCATGATTCAAGCAGATTCGC
The DNA here is from genome assembly GCF_003259725.1 of Athene cunicularia. Taxonomy (NCBI): domain Eukaryota; kingdom Metazoa; phylum Chordata; class Aves; order Strigiformes; family Strigidae; genus Athene; species Athene cunicularia. The sequence goes on along the minus strand of NW_020799535.1, from coordinate 296,875 downwards.
AATTCCTGATGATTCAGAGAAGGGCCTTTTTTAATGGCCTTAAAAAAAAATAAAATTCCTTGTGGGAAGTCACTGACTATTTGAAGCAGCACGCACCTAAGCTCTCGCCACGCTGAAGGGGATGCAGAAGAAACAAGAGGCAGTGCAGTGTTAATCCAGCGCTCAGGGGAAGCGTGAGGCTCCTGCCACAGAACAGCCACTGGGCTCTGCGAGTGTCACCCGTCTCCAGACCCTTCCCCTGCACCTGCCGCCGCGAGCTCGTGTCTCTGCCCACAGAAACTGCCCGGTTCCCCTCCGGAGATGCCTTCGAAGGTGGGAACGTGGCTTATTTTTCTCTAAAACTTAAAGATTTCTTAACAGCATTGTGCTGGGAGGCAAACAGGGACTGGTAAAGCGTGAGGGCTGACGGCGTTCCCCTCCGCTCCCACTCCTGGTGGAACGCTGAGACAGCCAAGAAGCCTTTGCCCGATGCTCCAGGGCACGGCAGTGCCCGCTGCTCTCCTATTTCGGCCCCGAAGAACACGGCCCAGTTCACCATCAGGAACACACAGAGGGCACAGACCCCTCCTGCCTGGACGTGCAGCGACATTTCCTAACACCGACTCTGGTCGGGTGCGAGTGGTCACACACAACCAGAGATCCCGCGAACTGCTCTTCAGCTGCATCTCCTTTTCACAGCCTGCCCACACCAAAACCAGGCAACACCTGATCCGTCGAACAGAGAGAAAATATTTCGGAGGGGTTAACGTAAGCTACCCTCTGAGCAGCACCAGCAGGTGCCAACACATCTCCTTGGGTGCAACACCCACCTGAACAGCAGTCTGCCTGGCATCCCCCCCACACAAACCACCAGATTTCGAAGCTCTGCTCTGAGCTGGTACCTGCCCTCCACAACAAATAAGCGTTAAATTCGCCGGTGTTAAATGCAGAAAACAATGACCAGTTCTCCCCAACGTCAGCGGCAAGTTCAGTTATTCCGTGTGAGTAACGCCCTGCCAGCCACAAAACCACTTCTGAGTCTGGCGAGAAACGTCTGCCCCAACACAAAGTCCTCAAACATTTCGTTACCCACGACAAGTTACCGGTTTTACCCGACAGCTGTTCTACCCCAGTTTTAAACAAGTCACATCACAACTGTTGTCACATATGTGGTCAAACCTCCAGCTCCAAAAGTGGCACAGCTAAGCCCGACTTATTGATGGTAATTATCTCAGCTTGTTCAAATTTAATTTCTATCAGAGAGAGCAATGAAATTAAACAGCAGAGAACCTCGGTTTTAAGTCATCCAGCCTCCTAAGGAAATCGGTGATGGCGTTCTTCCTTATTTCACCAGCAGAAGATCCCTCCCCTCCATTTCCAGCGGTGGCTGCTTACTCCCCACCTCCCTCACGACACCACCCCTTAACACCTCTGGGCACCCATAAATGCCTCCTGCCATCTCACCTTAATTCCACGGACAAATATTTTAAAGATAAAAATTATAAAGATGAAAGCAAGTTAATTAGCTTATGTCATTCTTTTTTTTTGTCATTATTTTATATCCCACTGCTTCATAACGATCAAGTTCAGACTGAATTCCATGCAAGTAATGAAACAAACACTTAACACCGTTACCATTACCCCTCAATTAAATTCTTCTTATTGCCCTCATGGTTAAAATCGGCACGTTAGCACAACTTTATCTATTTTTAGTTTCCAGACCTTGTTCTCCTAACTCCATCCAAGCAGGTGTTTAAAGGTTGATTGTATAATCCCATTAAACCTCAAAGAAAAACAGGTAACAAAACAAACAAGCCCATCCAAAGACTCCGTTCTTTTGTCTTCTACTCAAACCATACCCAAACCTGAAATTTCCTAAGAAGAAAAAAGGTGGTTTAGCGACTTCTTTCTTGCAGACTCACTTTCTGGGTCATATAATAAGGGTCAAAGTCCTCCAGTGGTACAGCAACCAGGCCTTTTGGGATGTCCCCGTAGATGAAAGGCAAATTCTTCCCCGCCTCAAGGTCACTGTTTGGTTTTGGTTTGCTGTCTTCATCGTCATCCCGGTGGCTGCTGTCTTGCTTTGGACGCTGCTTCTTTTTCAATTCTGCAATGTGTTTCTCGATGTTAGCCAGAGACTCCGGCGTGAAGGGTTTAAAACTATCAGGGCCTGGCGGTGCGAGCAGCCGTGCTGCCATCTTTTCATCCTGCAGCTGCTTCTTTAGTTATGTTGCACCCCGGACAGGTCAGCTCTGCAGGGGAGCAAAGAGCACAGCAGGTCAGTCACCGCACAGACAGACAGACAGACAGACAGCACCCAGCGCCCCAAGGCAGCTCCGGTCGAGGCAGGCAGACCTGCTGCTTCTCAGCCCCCAGACAAGCTACAGGCAAGTGGACACCAAGTGCTGACACTGGGGGAACCTGCCTGTCCCTGCCTGTCCCTTGCCCATCCTTGCCTGTCCTTGCCCATCCCTGCCCGTCCCTGCCCATCCCTGCCCGTCCTTGCCCATCCCTGCCCGTCCCTGCCCATCCCTGCCCGTCCTTGCCCATCTCTGCTCGTCCTTGCCCATCCCTGCCTGTCCCTACCCGTCCTTGGCCATCCCTGTCCGTCCTTGCCCATCCCTGCCCGTCCTTGCCCGTCCCTGCCCATCCCTGTCCGTCCTTGCCCGTCCCACGCTGCCTCACCAGGTTTCCCAGCGCACAGACCGGGATCCCCAGCACCCACGCTGAGGGCTCCCCTGGTCTGGGCGGCTCCTGAACACAGACTCGGTTCTAGACTACAGAAACTGTTCTGAAAAGGAACTTCATCAAAACCAGTCTTTTCCCACGGAAACGATTTGACCGGGCACTGCTCTCTCGAAAGCTGCATCGTTAGACAAAAATTCCAAGTCAGCTCCATTCCCAGGGTGGGGACGAGGTGTTCGGTCTAGACAGGGCTGGGCATTAGCACATCCCTGCCCTGCGGACCAGGGGTTCAGCAAAGCTCCCCCCTCAGCACACCACGGAGGAGGAGTAACTTGGGGCTGGGCCTACGAGAGCGACCAGTAGATGACACACACCGGACATGCCGGGCTCTTTCGAAAAAAAAAAACGCTCCTTTGTGCCCTAACCGATATTATTGCAGTTAAGGAGAAGTTTCCTGGAGGACGTGAGCAGGCCAGGTGGGCCAGGGAGGACTCTGAACCGTCCTTGTGTAGGACCAAGACCAGAGCGTATAACCAGAACCAGACCTCGTGTAGGACCAAGACCAGGGACCCCCTCTGCCTGCCCCGGAGCACACCGCATCGCTACGACGCAAAGTCAAATCCCACCTTTTCATTTTACATATATGTATATAATTAGCAGGGTTTCTATTCACTCCAGGCCCTAAGAATGAAATAAATTTTAAAATACTCTCACCAACTACAACAGTAATTTCTGAAAGTTAAATTTCTGTGACATGCGGGTTAGATAGATACAGTCTTCCTTGCATCGGACGCAACGCAAACGAGCCCTTCCCCGCGACAAAAAGAGAAGAAAAGGGAAGCGGCCACGATGCAGAGACGCAGCTGAGAAAGATCTCGCAGAGCTTCCAACCTGCAAAGAAGCACAGACCTCCGTCAGGATTTGACCCTGTCCCTACACAGAGCACCTCGCTGGCTCCCCCCCCGGCTCCTACAAAAGAGAAGAGCTGTGAGGAAGTTCGTTTATCCGAATCCAGCCGCCTACAAACCCTCTGCAGCTTTGCACCTTTTGCCAAGCTCTCGCTCAAGAACCAGCAACCGGAATATATTGCATTTCTGAGCTCCTGGTACCTCTTCAAGCTTTTCACACTCCAGGAGGAGGCCAAGAGAGAAGAGGAATTACAGAAACCCTGCACTGATGCAACAGCACTGCAGTACTGCAGGCTGGAATACAACCCAGCCCTGACATGGCTTGGCACTTCAGGGAGGAACCCAAACACCCAAGTGGCAACAAATTCAAGAGGAAGGGCAAAATAACTACGAGTATACGGCACAGAAAGAACCTCAAAGCCGTGTGGGAAAAGGTCCCTTAAGGAAGGAGAAAAGATCATCAGTAAGGTCGCATCTTTTAAGCCAACAGGCGCAAAGCATCAAAATATAAATGAAAGATTTGGCATGTCTGAAAGCAGAATGACTTTCAAATTCCTTGAAAACAATGATATAGGACCGAATCGTTAAAATCCAGCTATTCGAGCACGATGTTAGCCACTGCTGGTCTTTACAGCCCTTGGCATTGAAGACCGGACTGTATTCACGAGGGAAGAGTTCACAGAGGCCGGAGACATCACCGAAACGGAGGCAGGCTCCCACCCCCGAGGCCGAGTCTGCCCAGCCTCAGCTCCGAAACAGAGAATCGCCCCTTTCTGTGGACTGCAGAGGACTTCCTGAATAAATACAGCATAGAAATAATGGAGTCCTTTTTTTTAAAAAAATAAAAACCACCTGGAGATCCCAGCTTTAACATAGCACCTGGGGTCCTTCCAATAGCCAGAACATCCACTGCAAAGCATCCTTCAGGCGATTCCAGGTTATTCCTTGCAACCCTTTCACTCCGATTCACATGCAAATCTAAAGCTGCACCACACTTGTAGAACTTAATCAAACGCTGTTTCCGTCTCGGGTTTTATTCGGAGATCCAAAAGTACAGATCTGCCTCCTTACGTAACTACCCAGCGTAGCCCGGGCTGGGATTCTTTTCATGTGAACTTGACCGGGTATTTGTAGAATAATAGCAACACAGACTCAAGAAAGATGGCAAGAGGGGAGAGAAAAGCCGGTATCTTGGTCACGTTACCTCCAGAAACATCACAGAATAGCTTGCTGATATTAAGGAAAAATTAATTTATTCTATTCTTGCAGCATTTGCATGCATTTAATTACCAAATTTCCCACATACTGTGAAACTATATAGCAGCATTGGGGATGTGGTCTAATTGAATGGCACAGATAAATATGTAAGGCCTGAATTTAGAAACCAAAGTAGCTCAGGGACACAGCATAAAAAAGGGGAAAAAAATGAAGGCACAAATGAATGCCTGATTTGTATGCACAATTACACAACCGGCAACTGGAAGCCACCAACTAATCTGCTAAGTGGCCATTTAAAAAAACCCAACCCAACAAAAAACCCAACCACCACCTGCCCCCCGGCCCTGGTACACAACTGCCCATCACAGAGGTTGTGCAGAGACCCCGTCCCATCAGTCAATCAAGAGACACCCCGACGCTACCCTGAGAAACCAGGTTACAAGTTTGCCTTGTGCTTCCTGCTCTCCTTGCGTTCCCCCATGCCGCAGACCTTCTGCTGCTGAAGTTACAAGGAGCAATTCCTTTTGTCTGAGCATCTGGTACTCAGAGGGCCGTTACTTGCTTGATATCAACCCGTAACAGTGACCTGGGGCTTCCACTTCTTGGGATGTGCTTGCCTGTCCCGACTTCATTTGTTTCCCCGGTAAATTATCCCACATTAAGATAACGGGCAAAAATCAGGATGTAAACTGAAAGGATGGGAATGGAAAGTTGATTTAATTCCTTCAATCAGACCCGTAGAGCAGTTTTTAAATTTTTGATAGCACAGCGCTACGTGTCCTTACAACGACGAGCCATGCCTTGCAGCTCCCACAGCCAACCCCTAACGGTTACCTTTGCTCAGCGCGGAGAGACAGAACTGCCCAGGATATTTTAGAGAGCTAGTTTTACAAAAAACAAACAAACAAACAAACAAAAACACACAACAGACAGACAAACAGCTTGGAATGTCTCAGTTACGCAAGCCCCAGGCTCAAGGGAAAGAGCAGAGCCAGGTCTACAGTCACCAACAGCCCCTTCTCCCAGCAAGGAGTAGCAGTCAGACCTGGGTGGCTGGAGCACTCCAGTCATTCCTGAAGAAAAAAAGGTGAGAGCATCAAGGATTTCCACTTTCAAGATTTACCATTTTTCTCAGGAGAAAGCCTCAATAACAACAAAAAATTGTCATGAGAGGATACAATAATATTTCTTAAACATCTGTCAGCATTCACCAAGGAGGGGGGTTTTCAGTATTCAGTGGAAGAACACAATGAGAGTGCAGGAACAACTGCAAAAAAAAAAACCAAACAAAAACCACCCCCCAAACCAGCCACGCAGAACGAGGGTGTCAGCACATCGGCTCCTGGGGTGAAGTCAGGCCCCAGCCTGCCCCTTTCAGTAAAACCTCCCGCTGTAGGGACCTGCGGGGGAGTCAGGACCAAGAGGGTGAGCTGGTTTTCATTCCTTTCCCTTTTTGTGTATCTCAGTTACCGGAAGGGATTTGAAAAACATCAGGCATTGTCTCATGATTCGATTCTTAAAAATAAAACTACTCCTTAAAGATCTTGACTAAAATTAGTCCTTAGCCACATGTTGACTGAATGAAAAAAAATATTCAACTATTTTCATTCTGAAGATCTCAAGATTTAAGTTAGAAAAGTTTCTCTCAGAGAGAAACACAGAAAGGGAAAATAATTTGTCCAAGGTCACCTGTGGCTCACCCCCATCTTCCCCAGTAAAGACCCTCCCACACCAGCACACCCGGTGTGCTGGAGCCCAGCGGCGCCGTTCTGCACATCTCCCTCGGGCTGCACATCTCGTTTTACAGCTGAGGATGGTCTTGCCGGGACATACAGGAATCAATAAGAATAAACGCTAGAATTTATTTTGGCACTTTCCACACGTGGTTCTTCAACCTCCGACGAGAGAAAGATGTTGGAAATTGTGACAGAGAGTCACCGTCCGGGGAGAGTGGGAGAAGAGGGTTTGTGCTTTACCAAGCCACAGGTAAATGCTTCGGGACCAGTCCCGGAGATCTGGGGGAGGCTGGAATTTGTCACAGGCACCTTGGAGTTCGGTGCACAGACTGAGGCCAGACAGCATATTTACACACACATTTGTCAAAGATCAAAGATTTTACACCAGAAAAAATGCCGTAATGAGGTACCCAGTTGTTAAGACTTAATTATTTTTTCTAAATGTTCCCAGCAGTCCATTTACCGCTACATTATGAAATATTCTAATCAATTATTCAAGCTGATTGTCAAAATAAATTAAAAAAAAAAAAAACACTTTTGAGGCAATATCTTTGCTTTAATAATTTCTCCATTTATTAATTTGCGAGATGCAGTCACCCCCCGGTACGTCTTTCAGTGCCTTCGAGAGAGAGCCCGGCTACATGAGTGTTTATATAACCCACAGGGACACACGTTGCTTTTGAACTGAACACGCAGGGCTGGGGCAGAAAGGAAAACAGTCCTCCGAAATTCTGCTGCACGAGAGCCTGAAAAACTCCAAGTCAAACCAAAATACCCACGGATGAGAAAATCCACGGCTGGAAAGGGCCTTCAGAAGAACTCACTGATCCGCTCCATCCGCAGTAAATTCTGGGTGTCTGGGACGGGCCAATTTTTATCAATGAAAAGGTTCAGCGAGAAGAACCGCCCGAGCCGCGGGAAGAACGATCCCCTTAGAAAAGCTCTCACCTCAGTTTGAAGCTATGAAGTGGAAGGAAGAGGAAGTATTTTCACTTTCAAGCAATATTTATTGGTTTGTTGCGGGTTGTCTTCCCCGCCCTATGTAAAATGTTGCAGAAGTTTCTCGTCTCTGAGCAGAGCTCAAGGGCAGGCTCTGGACAGGGCAAGAAAGCGCTTATGCTCTTGAAACAGCAGCGGCAGAACTGAACTTGGGTACGCACCTCTAAAGGTAAAAAACCGAACAGGAATACAGGGAGGAGAGAGAAGCACACAAGCCAGCAAAAGCCACAGAAAACTATTAGAAAACGTTAATATTTAAAGACGCTTTAATAAAAAAAACGGAGAAACTAAAGATCTAGTAGCGTGGGCTTTCTCAATCCCTCCCAGAAGCCGTATGACTCCCGCAGCATCACCGAGTTACAAGGACTAAACCAGGGAACCCTGGCTCTCCAGCTCCGTTAGCTGCTGCTCAGAGCTGACTGGCGCTTACCCCTGGTCTCGGACGGGAGCGTCGGGATTCGGACAGACTAAGCAAGCTGAAGAGCAGCGCTTCAACTGCCCTTCTTAAAGCCAGACTGCTGGACAAAGAGTTGAACAACTCGGTTATTGGGTAATAGTTAAGACACTCACCCAAATCCAGCTCCTCGTTCAGCTCCCTCAGCCTATGAGTGACCCACAAAACAGGAGCAAGGTAACAGTTATTCTACACCGTATTTTTGGAGGAATTCATTTGATGTGGAGCACTCAAACGGTATATTACAAATGGTACATTGAATAAATAATGGATAAGAGACAGGATAAGATAAAGGATAAATAACCCCCCTTCTAGCTCTCAGCTCTTGCCCAACACGGAGCTCAGAATTTCTGCAACGTTCTGGAATAGAGCCCGTGCAGGGTTGGTGCTTCCCGAGTGAGGCTGCCTTTGTCTTTTCTTATCACCCCGTGTGTATCTCATCTGATTAGATAAAAATCACCGTCACCTACTCCCAGCTGTCATAACGTTACCATCCCGCCACTGATTTCTCCAGCCAGTCAACAGAAAGTTCATCGTCCTGCTGGAAACGCCACTGCAAGAGCAGCGTTTGCGTTCAGCCTCGTGTCTCTGAAGCGCTTCCCTACTCGGGCAAAACGGGGAAGGGCTGGGGCATCGCCTCGGTGTCGATTAAATCCACAAACGGCCTAAGGACCAGGCATCCGACTCCACAACTTCGTAACTATAACGCCAGGCTCCTTTAGGTCGGATTTTTAACAGCATTAAGCACGGACACCTCTTAGATTTCCACAAAACTGCTGGGAAGTCAACCGGTCTGGAAATAAAGACAACTTTTTATTGGTCCTGTCTTCAGAATAGCAATATTCTTGTCCAGCATTAATTATCGAAACAATTCAGTTCAGGCCTGGGCATGCCCTCAGCCACGCAAAGAAAATCAGGTTTTGCGATAAGCTTCAACCGCTTTGGTTTTCCTTCCTCAACACCCAACGCCAGGAACATCACCCCAACAAGCTGTCGGAGCTTCTGATGCCGAGCAAGCACCAGCTCCTCCCTCCAGAGCCAAGCTGAAGGTTTCGACGCACGCCCAAACACGCGGGGAGGACGAACTGCGTGCACGTAGGCTTTAGTCGGGCTTAAAATTCAGTTCTGGTGACAGTAAGGAATGGCTGCACCCCAGGAGAAAAAGAGGAGGTGACTTGTACTCATTTTCAGTATCTCCTGCTCCCTACTTCTCTAGCACTGAACGTTTTACTTGGGCAACTTTAAGACCACAACCTGTAAAGTTCACAAGGCGTTTATGTGCCGTTCAACAATGACAAACGTCACTGCTTTTTCGTTTGTTTAAATCCTCCCGGAATGAACTGCTCAGAATACTCGATTTACAAACTCCCCACGCCTTTCTGCTAGCACAGGAGCAGTATGGGTGACATGGAATGGGACTTTTAGGCCTCAAACACCAAGATTTCTGCATTTTGCAAGGGCTGTTTTCGAAAAGGAGCAATTTCACAGTTTTGCTACAGTCCCGGCTCTGCTGGCTACTTTTTCTACTGAAAATACCCTGTACGCTGATATGCTGAATTAGGAGGGAATAACACTTTGTTACAGGGCAGAACTGAGGGAGGAGAAGGCAGAAGTTACTCTAACTTTGTGTTTAACAGTCCTTCAAGACAGAAGTTCATGCGAAGTGTTAAAGCTGGTCTGGCATCTGAGCTAAAATCAAGGAGGATTTTGAACCCACCTCCACGGCAGTAAAACCACCTCTCCTCTACTTGTATCCTCCAGCTTCGCAACCGTCCCCTCCACACAGAAGTGGAATAACAGAGCACAAGGGGGCAAGTCCGAGCATTCTGAACCCCACCAGATTCAAACCAACAGCCCAAGGACGCCAAGCTCTCTGCCCTACCACCACACGTCGCCTCCTCTGTGGTTTCTCAGATTATTTCCCCCCACACACACGCTTGTTCTCAGCTCCACCGCTTTTGTTTTGTTATTTTACCGCGCCTTCTTTAATCCAATCCAAACCATTTCTTTGAACACAACAATAAATTATCGATTCCAGTGTATCTGTCGGTGTCAATGGCAGCAGCAGCCGCTTCGGGAGGAAGAATCGATAGTGAATGGGCACCATGTGACCGCAGGAACACGGCACGTCCTGGAGTCACATACGGCCTCGGGCCGGCCGCCGCTCCGGCCATTGAAAAATCAAAAATCGCGAGGATCAATTGGTATGTAGAGCCCTGACAGTTCACTCTAACGGCAAGCAAGCCAAGCAAACCCCCAAACGAACGCAGGCACAACAGCAAAAAGGAGGAAGATGATACCATGACTTAGATTTTCAAGCCACTTCATTTTCGCTCCCGCTGACTTTGTTTCCGTTTTATTTCGTCTCCTTTAACCGAGAATGAGAGTACATCCATGCTCCACTTCCCACAACATGCAACCGCTCTCTCTTCTGTTTATTAGGACGCTGGCTTTCCATCTCTGTTCACTAAATATTCACGGAATGATACTCGTTCCACTGAGCAGCACAGCATCTATACCACGATCTAGACACAAGCCATACGTATGAGCTTATATAACTGGTTAAATTATTTGTAACAGGGCCCAGGTCCTTCCACCCAGGACGAACAACATCGTCCAAGTGTAAAAAAAAAAAAGGATCAAGTAGCCCTTCGGACATTTTATTTAAACATCCCCGCAAGCCGAGAGTGGGGACTTTCTAACCAGATGGCAAATGCAACCGGGCAAGGCGAGAGGCCTGACCGTGAACCTGCCGGGGGGGGGGCTGCCTGATGGGGCACCCCACGAGCGCTGTCCCCACGAACCCCTGTCCCGTCGCTACTGACAGATGACGAACAGCTCCCCTCTGTGTAACGGCACCGGCCAGCCGGCCCGGGGGGCGGCGGGGGGGCCCCGGGAACTCTCCGCTGCAGCACC
>NW_020799535.1:275477-285930 GCF_003259725.1 Athene cunicularia | reverse complement strand
CTTATACACATCTCTGCACTACCGCGTCTCCCGCAAGGCGTTGCTGGACTGCGGAGGTGGGGGAGCTGCAGGAGGAACTGCGGTTGTCGCCATCTTGGTGCGCTGCCTGCGCTGCCCCCCCCGCGCCGCCCCCCGCCCCGCCGGCCCCGCGCGCAGCGAGCGTCGCAAAACTCCCGCGCCGAGCGGGGAGGGATGGGGGGGCTGCCGGGGAACCCCCCCTCCTCCTCCTCCTCCTCCTCCTTCTTCTCCTCCTCCTCTCCACAGCGGGAGCTGGGCCCTACCTGGGGGGCGAGGCCGGAGCAGCGCTCGGCTAGCTTAAACCGGGCTTTAGGGTTAAGCGCGGGGCCTGGCCCAGGCGGTACCGGTACCGCTGAGCCCCCACCGGGACACCGGGAAACCGTCGGGCGGTGCCGGTGGAAAAACCCGGCGGTGCTGCCGGAGGTGCTCGGCTCGTCCCAGCAGCCGGTTCCGAGGCTGGGAGCCCAACTTGGCTTAGGCCGGCGTTACATCTCAAGTCTAAAAGCGCTGCCCACGTAGGACGGACTTCGGGAAGAAGCGCAAAAAAATCCCGCAACAAACACCCGGCGCGACCTGTGGCTGATGTCACCAACAGAGCAAGAGGAAAACTTTCTATCAGCCAAATGCTTTTTTCTAAATTATTATTATTTTTTTTTCCCCCCTTACAGTTTCAGGATAAGCCAAAACTTCACATGGCCACACACATTTTCCATCACCAAGAGCTCCGCGTGACCTCATCCCCTGGACAATCTGGAAACAGTTCGATTTTACAGAAAGAAAAAAAAAAGTGCCAAAATGACATTTGTGTCACGTGAGCAGTGGGGTTCTCTGTCCCGTAGATCTCGGCACTCTACCGGCTTCTTCCTTCTAACCAGGACCTGGGCTATTAGATTTTTTTTTTCTCAAGATCCTTCCCCGGGACCTGGCAGGTCTCTCGGGGAGCAGTGGAGCTCCCCAACACCCAGCAGCTCCCCAAAGCGGTGCAAGTCTACTACAGAACACAGTTCTCAGCTACAACCCCATCGTACGGGCAATTTCTGGGTTTTTTTTTCCAGTAATACAGTGAATAAGAGAGTTCTAATAACTGACCAAGTTATCCCTCTTCATTCAAGAGAGAAAACTCCTTTATACACAGAATTTACACCTATAAAGTTACACCTCTAGCTTGTGCCTGCAATTTTAGGATCAACTTTTATTGTTAGATATAACAATATCTTATTCTCGGTAAGACTGTGCCTGTGTTGCTCTAAGAACAACTCAAAACATTGTATTAGGTTGATGTTTTAGAAAAAAATAAAATATATATATATATCCACCTTGCAGAGTGTCCTCTTCACAGAATTGTAAGTCTCTGTCCTCTGTGCAGAGCTGTAGGAGTTGTGTGCTGAGCAGACAAGCTCGCAGGACACGGCACTGTGCGGGAGAACTCATTTATCTTGCTTTGGAAATGACCCAGGGACTAAATCTGCTTCGGCTTTACGCTGCTGCCTTTGACGGGACTACCCTACTGTAACGCAAGGGCAGAGGCAACCGAAAAAATGTACCTAGCTCAAGCCCCAACAATCAAAGCACTTACACATAAATAAGCTGCTACAGAAAGCTGCAGATTCTGAGAAATCTTCAGTCCAAACGGGACCTTCCGTAGCTCGGTTCTCCACTAAGGCTTAAACTTCCAGCAGAAATAAGTGGCAATAAACACACTGAAAGATAGGAAAAAAATCCCCTGATAACAAACTGCTGAGGAACAGGATAGCATCTCCCCCATACGGAGTGTTCACGTGAGAGTTAGGTCCCATAACATAAGAAAAAAATCACTTTCTCTCGGAGGTAACAGTGCCGGGGGCTTCAAGCACACGGCGCTCGCAGGCAGAGAGGCAAACTGACCCCCCACCTCCAACTAGGGCACCCCCGAGCTGGCGGCGACGGGGGGCACACGGGGTCCCTCTGGGGCGGGCCACGCACCAGAAATACTTCAAGGACACTCCGGGGCCCCCAGGGTGTTATTACGGTTTGTAGAAGATCTTTAAGCAAGGCACCTAAAGAAATAAATAGGTCAACGCCCTCAGAGGTTGAACAGTGATAACAAATGTTAAAAAAAAAAAAATAAAAAATTAAAATCCTGATTGACCAAAGTGATCCTGGCACAGCCTGGGAGAGAGTTTACCCCGGGTAAGGGGCTCCGCACATTCCCTGTGCAGGGTGGGATTGTCACAGGCTGCTGCACCCACCCTCCCGCTCAGGTGGAAAGGGAATCCTCAGACACCGCTCACGCTCCGAGGTCGCAGGTATTTCCAAAATAATGCTGCCCTGTAAAGCCGGTCAGCATTGCAACTCCGCTTAATGCATTTGCTTGCCTGTAATCAGAACAGTAAAGCTAATAAAAACCATAAACGCCCTCCTTGGGTTAAAAGAGAACGAAATCACCCAGAACTCAGGCAACAGAACTAAGATAATTCTGTAATTCTGGATCTGGACAATTAAGTACCTGGCACTGTGCTGTCTCTTTAAGGAGCACACAGCTGCTCAGTACCAAAAAAAAAAAAAAAAAATCGCTTGATAAGGATACTGCTTTTTCCTTCTTTCATCGTTAGAGCCCTCACTTCTCCCTCCGCCTTCAGCGCAGTGACCTCGGCATCGCCTGGGCCGTGCCTGCGGGGACAGGGATGTGACACACGCCCGGAGTGAGAGCCGCCAGGTGACCGGTCCCGCTGCCAGGACAGACCCGCAAACCCCTGACGCTGAGCTCGGCTGGGAGCTGGAATGCCGCTGGAACGGGACCGGGTTGCTGTCTCTGAGCCCCCTCGGGTACCACGGCCGCCATCCTCCCGGTACAGAGCCCTGGGGATGCTGCAGCCAGCTCGGCAGCGCCCAGGAGCACCCAAACCCGCGGGGTGGGGGGATGCTCCGGCAGACACGGGACCGAGAGGCGAAACGCTCGGGGGGTGTGTGTGTGTGTGGTTTAGGATTGGAAGGGTTGGTTCTCCCAGCTAACAGACTCAGAGCAGGCAGGACCCCAGCTTCCAGGCTGAATCCAGCGAAGCGTTTCCCTACGGGCGAGCCAGCGGCGAGGAGGGACGCGGGACCGCGCTGCCGCTTTAAGAGGGCGCTGGGACAGACAGACGGGACAGACAGACGTCCACATCCGGTTCAGAGGTGGCCGAGCAGCCTGCGGGCACGGCAAGAAGCTCCTCGCCTGCTCCCAGGCACCCGCGAGGATGGTGCTGGTCTCCTTCCTCCAGCGATGCGTCCTGCTCCTCCTCTTGCCCGTCCACGTTCTCGCCTGCCTGGGCTTGTGGGACTCCTTCTACAAGAAAGTTTTCCCGTACATCATGGCCAAGGTGGCGTCCATCTACAACCAGAAGGTCTACAAGCAGAAACAAGAGCTCTTCAGCAACCTGAGACAATTCGCGAGTCCTTCGGGCCAGCTCACGCTGGTGGAGATCGGCACGGGCACTGGCACCAACTTCCAGTTCTACCCCCCAGGCTGCCGGCTGACCTGCACCGACCCCAATCCCAACTTCAGAAAGTTCCTCCTCAAGAGCCTCTCGGAGAATCAACACCTTCAGCTTGAACGTTCGGTGGTTGCTTCTGGCGAGGATCTGCACCAAATCCCGGACGGCGCCGCGGACGCGGTGGTGTGCACCTTGGTGCTGTGCTCGGTGACCGACGTCCCGCGGGTCCTGAGGGAGGTCCTGCGGGTGCTCAGGCTGGTAAGCTGGGGCAGCGTGAGGGCCACCATGAGGGCCACCTCGAGGGCCACCACGAGGGCCAGCGGGGCTCCCGTCCCTGTCCTGATAAGCCAAGCTGCGTGGACTGACCCACATTTAGGATAAACGCAATCGCCTGCGCCAGGCTAAGAAAGAGATTAAAATCAACCATCATATCCACTTATCCACTCACAAACAATTTTCTTTTGGGCTGCTTCACTTGTAGACAAAAGAACCAGCTCAGCCTGCTTCCCCCCCCCCTCCCTCCCCAGCATGCAGAAGCTCTGGGGCACCAGCGCAGTGGGGTGAGTGAGAGACATGGCTACTCAATCTGGGCAACCTGACGCTTGCAGCTGGGCAACCTGCAAAAACTCCCAAGGCCACAGCTGTTTCAGAAACAAAAAGGAAAGAAATAAAACCAAACGCCCCCCCAAACACAACCCAGGAGGCGCTGGGAGCGAGGAGGAGGAGCGGAGCCGTACTGGATAAACAAGATTAGTGCAGTACAGGGTGGAGAACGGGGAGGGAAAAGAAAGGAAAGTGCTTTGTAACACAGGTAGAGGATTAACAACAGTTTCAGTTTGTAGTTGCCCTGTGTATTCTCTAGCAGTTCTCTCTCTTTAAAACCTGTCCACCCAAGCAGGTATTTCCATTACAATCTAAGGTGACACTTGTAAAATCCCACATTTACATAATGCCCTTCCAATACTTTTTTTCCCACTTATCTCAGAATAACTGGGAAGAGTTTAAATGAAACTAAACCCGAACCCTAGCCACACAGATGAGCTAAACCAGAGCCTCCAGCCCTGCATGTGGCTGAAAACCTCATTAATTCCTCGAGGCGATCTTGCACGCTCTTACAAAGCCAAACTAGGGAACAAGGAGTAAGATCATACCCAACACACTCCGGTCAGGAGGGGAAGGAAACATCAGCTCTAAACCCCTGACTTCTTTGGCTCCACTGGAAAAGTTTCCCAGGAAAGGTTTGCTTACAATAGTAGATTCACTTTTTACCTGTTATTTATAAACACGGACGTGGAACAGATGTGGGCAAAAATACATTTAAACATTGGGGAGGGTTCGCAAGACTGACGCTGACAGAACTGTTCTGCACTAGGTATACTGGGTGTAGCCCGGGACACCAGACTTCTGCTCGCTGAGGCTGTCTCACATGTTTTATAAACATGAAGAAATAAATAAACTCTTGTCCCTGCTGGCAAATTGTTTAGTCACATTTGATGAGAAAAACTGAAACACAAGGAAGTTAGAAGTGGTTTGTCCCCAGATCATCCAAGGCAGAGACAAAAAAAACACCCAGTAACAACCATCTTCAACAAAAACTGAATGGGAGGCACTTTCAGAGACTTCAGGGTTCAAAACAAACATGACTCCAGCCAGGTGATAAAAGGCAGCGTGTTTACAAATACACAAAAGATAAAAGTCTGCCTCCAGAGGGGAACGGCCCTGAGACCTTTTAATTCTTTTTTTTTTTTTTTTATGGCACTGTTTTCCAGGGTGGAGCTTTCTACTTCTTGGAGCACGTGGCTGCAGATCATTCCAGCTGGACCTACTTTTGGCAAAAGGTTTGTGACCCAGCCTGGAAGTATTTTGGAGATGGGTGTTCCCTGAGCAGAGAGACACAGAAGGAGCTGGAGAAAATTAATTTCTCAGAACTGAATTTGAGGCGCATTCACGTCACACCTTACTGGATTCCTACTAGCCCCCATATCATTGGGTATGCAGTAAAATAAACGACCACAAACGAGCACGGTGGGACACGGGACCTCCCTTCAGTACTCCCGTCACGCTTTGCAGGAGGTTTTTCACCCTTCCAGTCAGCTCAAATCCAGCAGCTGGCCACCAAAATAAAAGTATGGAAAATGTCCTGAGCTCACGCAATCACATTCTTCCATTTCTGAGGCAGGTTTTCTGGGTAGAGCTCTGAACTAGAGCTGCTGCATAGGGACCAGGCAAGCTGGAAACAAAGCCTGCACAACACATTTCAGTCCAGTACAAAATAAAGGAGGCGTCAGCATCTTAGAGAGGTGAGACGGGGGAGAATGGAACAGAAGATACGTGTGAGCGAGTACAGAGGGCGAAGGTTTTTCTAGGGCCAGAGAATAATTCCCAACCTCTAACGCTTCCGATACAGGCCACATGCATAATAGATAGAGCATCAGGAGGAGCGTTTTCATTTCAGTCTTCCCATTATGATCTGTATTTACGAGCAGACGTTCCCTCGCCCGTGCCAGCAGAGCCCTCCCTGACAGGACTGCTCTTTCTTCGGGGAAGTGCTCCTTACAACACCGCTTCTCTAGGCGTAATTCTCACTGGCCAGGAGATGCTAACGCTGTCAGTGCAGATTTCACTTGAAACAGCCACCTACAAAGCAAAAAAAACCCCCAAACCCAGAACTTTTTTTACACGGGGAGAAAACGGGTATTTGTTAAATCGGGTGGTAGAAATCTCACCTCCGCTGTAAAACGCTGTTACTAGAGCAGCCGTGTCCTTAGAGCCCTTTTGTCACGCTCTACTAACTTGTTTTTCCTGTGCTTCAACGCTTCAATTTCTGCTCTCGCTCCAATCTAGATCACACCTTAAAGAGGCCTCTTCAAAAAGCCCGGACTTTCATTAGAAATGTTTTCCAGTTAAACTCCCCTAGGACACCAAGAGAAGGTTCTGCTCTCTCGGTCACTGTTCCACCTTTTCTATGATTTCCTGCAGTATAGGAGAAAAGTATTAAAACCTGGTAGAGATTTTATTTATAACAAAATAATGCATTAATGTCTCTTATTCTGTGCTCCATACACATCCAACTGGTCTACACTGAAAGCAATTCCCACAGTTCAAACCCGTTTCTCTAACGTGGTTGCCACAAGGTGGAGGTATGAAGGTACAACAGTTTGTTAACGAAGTGTCTAATAACGACACTGGATTTTCTATTTGCTTTATTACCACTAGAGGGAGGAGGTAACTCGTCGGACAGCGGGACTACTTATCACTCACCAGCAAGACAAAATTCCCCAATGCAATTCACGTTAGAACTGCCTTGATGAGGGCCTTTAAGGCCTCCGTTCCCTCCAGGAGGCTCACCTGGAGCACAGCAATTAAATGCTGGCGGTTAATCTACACACCTGCCAAGCCCTTCGAAAACGCACTGGCGACTGCAAAGTTGAAAACGTTTTACAGAAGGTGTTTAGCATAGAACAGGCTGTTCATGGTTGGCTCAAGCTTGTGGAGGCAGTAAACCCAAGCCATGCGCCATACGCAGCGATTACCCGATTAATAAGTTGTTTTATCTCTGGTCCACAATTCCCATCAGAGATCTGGAAGATAACTGAGAAAAGCAAGCTCATTCCCTGCCAAGGAGCCCGTACGCACACATTGTGCAACTGGGATAGAACTTACGTAGAACTTGTGTAGCTTTAGTAGCTAAACGTGCTGACGCCTCAGGCCACAAGCTGTGAACTTTCACCTCGTCGAGTAAAAGAATGTCCCAGAGCTGGTCCAAGCCAGGAGATAAAGCGGTCAGTCATCAGCGGAACCTTCAACCTTAGAGATAAGAAACTGTTTGCCTACAGACAATGGGAGGACCCCAGACCCTAATATTACTACTGGTCTGAACTGTCGCGTGAGGAGTGGGGAATTTAGACTGTAAGGGTATAATTGCCCTGGGATTTCGTTGTTCAAGGTCCCTCTTCAGAGGCATCCAGCTCAAACTGTAGCACTATTAATAAAAAGGACGGTATAGAAGAATCTCCTTTTGGCTTACTGATTCAGTGGAAACCTAGAGTGGAACCCTGTTCCGGTGGCTGGCACGTGTGATTTCCATAACACACACACCCCAAAGTATTTCAGGCATCCACAAAAAGTGGAAAGACTGCAAACTGCTGTTGCAGAGAGAGCACAGGGCAAGTAGCCGACTAGCTCATGCAGCTACTTACAACGGGGTGGTAAATTAACTCTTAAACAAACGCCTTTTAACTGAAATGTTAATCAGACTCCTAATGAAAAGCCTACAGCACGTGAAGAGTTCAGATTAAGTTCCCTCAGCTCACTAAAGACAACACAGAGTTGTTCTGAGAGATAGGACCTGCAATCGGACACCACACGTCTGCTGAGCACCAAATCAGGGCGACTGGTGACATTTTGCCAGCAGTTCCGTACAAAGTTGTGCTGCCCAGTTTGTGCTGATTACATAAGAGACTGGCAGCTCCTCTTCTGCCAGAGCTGGGATGCCCGGGTAACCGTCTGGTACGCAGTCCTGCTTCTCCCCTCCTGTGACGGGACTTGAAACTCAGCGGTAGGGAAAAGTCCACCAGCTCAACCCAGGGAGCTGAATGTACTTCAAGAGGAACACAGCGAGTACATGAATGCGGCTCTGTCTGAATTTCAATAGAAGAAGAACTAGT
Source organism: Athene cunicularia (assembly GCF_003259725.1). Lineage (NCBI taxonomy): Eukaryota > Metazoa > Chordata > Aves > Strigiformes > Strigidae > Athene > Athene cunicularia. Next base: position 277,793 of record NW_020799535.1, on the reverse strand, counting down.
TCTGCTCAGTGCGGATCCTCTGCCCCACGCTGGAAATGATGGAGGCCAGCATCCTCTTCTGCCGTGCCTGCCTCGTGCTGCTTGCCACACCCATCTACCTGCTGTCGTTCCTGGGAATATGGCAACCTTTCTGTAAAAAGATTTTTTTTCCTTTCTTCTTAGAGCATTTTTCTGCAATTCATGGAAAGAAAACAAAGAAGCAGAAGCAGGAGCTATTTCGTAATCTCCCCGACTTCAAGAGCCCTTCGGGAGAGCTGAAGCTGCTGGAGATCGGGACCGGCTGCGGCGCCAACTTCCAGTTCTACCCACCGGGCTGCAGAGTCACGTGCACCGATATCAACCCCAACTTCCAGCAAGGCCTTTCGAGAAGCATGAACAAAAACCAGCACCTGCACTACGAGCGTTTCCTAGTAGCTGCAGGAGAAGACCTGCACGAGGTGCCCAGCGGGTCCGTGGATGTCGTCGTCTGCACCCTGGTCCTCTGCTCCGTGCACGACGTGAACGGGACCCTGAAGGAAGCCCTGCGAGTGCTCAGACCAGTGAGTATCTGAATAAAAACTTTTCTTATTACCTTTACCATCTGTTCCAGAGGCACTGCACCAACAGAAAAGTAGAAAGAAAAGTTGCTTTTGAGCTGGTTTATTTCCCCACAGCAGCAGTAGCACCACACGGGTCACTGTCCTATTCTTAAAAGTAGAACCCTAAAAGTAACTGAGCCTGCTAACTAGAACTACCACAAACTTTCCAAGTTATTACAGTACAGCGTTTAAAGCAGAACTAGTTCCTGTGGTATCCTCTCTCCCCACACACACCAGATTTTCTTTGGGTGGGAAGCTCTGATCGAGACTGAAAGTCTGCATTTTTAAATAAAACTGCTTTAGCCTCTTAGAAGTGGGGTTGATCTACCTGGATGACTAAAACACTCTAATTAAATGCCTTCGTTTCCTGTTGTATACTAATCAAGCTAAAGATTATTAAAAGCTGTTTTGTTGGGGTATTTTTGCAATAGACTTTCTTTAAAATGGCATTTTCAAGACAATCCTCTGGGTTGTCAAAACCTGATGAGTTTGAGTAGGATTTACACATTTCTCTTAGTTTCCTTTGAAAAAAAAAAAAAAGACATGCTAGCAACCATAATTGAAACAAAAAGACAACAAACCATCGCTATAATAAAAGAGGGATCAAATAAGTCCATCCTCCACGCTGTTTGAATAGGCATTTGGAATCTCTGCAAGTTTCCTGCTTAACATTAATTCAACTGACACCACAAAAGCAAAAAGCGGGCAGGGAAGGGGGGGAGAATACTGATGAGGGAGCTGAGTGCCCGGGCACTGGTGGGTGTCTGAGGGGAGGGGGGATGGCGGGGGGAGCACGGCGTGACCCCAGCACCTGCTGCGGCTCTGCAAGGAGATTTTTGTTTTCCCCAGGGAGGCGCTTTCTACTTCTTAGAGCACGTGGTGGCTGATCGTTCCAGCTGGAAGTATTTTTGGCAGCAGATCTGCTACCCGACTTGGAAACTCGTCTTTGATGGATGCTGCCTAACGAGAGAGATATGGAAGAATCTGGAACAGGCCAAATTCTCGGAGCTGAACTTGCACCACCTCAGCATAGCGCTGCCCTGGACGCCCATCCAGCCTCACATCGCGGGTTACGCCGTGAAGTAACTCCCTCCGCCCTGCCAGGCCTTCCCCCTGCCCACACCCCTCAAATTCCCTCCCATAACCCACACAAATAACGCGACAGGGGCTAGGCCAGACACCTGAACCTTGGGAACACCTGACGGCCTGTAAGAGAGTTTCGGATTCAAGCAGCAAAGAGAGGGACCGTTTCCTAAACATCTCTCGACGCCCTCGCGCTGCCGACTGCACCTCGGCCCGTGGAGGATCCCAGGAGGAGGCTGCAGAATGCAAAACAGCCTGGCAGGCAGATTTAAATTAAAAAAAAAAAAAAAAAAGGGATTAACACAAGGGAACTTCTGCCTACGTCTGGCTCTGGGCAAGGATTCCTTCAGGCACTCCCCGGCCGAGGGACCCGCTCCCCTCTCCCCACGGCCTCGCAGAAGGAGCAGACCCAAGCCCTCGGCACCCAACTTCTGCTCAGCCCCAGGTTCTTTCCCGACAAAAGCCGGGGCTCGGGGGGCAAGGGCCGGGCCCCTCCGCGCCTCCCCGCCCAAACCCCTTCCCAGAGGCTCCGGGTCACTCGGCCGCCAGCCTGCCCCCCGCGCCCTTCCCGCTGCTCTCCACCTCAGCATTAAAAGCCTCGTGTTTAACGTTACAAACGCGCCCGGGGAGTTTCTTTGAGCGGGGCCGCGGCCCA
>NW_020799535.1:256387-275427 GCF_003259725.1 Athene cunicularia | reverse complement strand
AAAAAAAAAAAAAAAAAAAAAGTTGTGGTATTTCAATTAGAAACATTACAATTCATTAGTTTTAACACTATTTCCATTCTTCTTGTTTAACAGGCACTTAACTTTTTTTTTTTTTTTTTGGATAATGTGGAAATAACGCTCCTCAGAACAGGCCCTTTCATTGTACTTACAGCAGTTCTGCTGCATTTCAGCTGTCTCATCACTGCTGCCTTTTCTGGAGTCTTTAACACAGCTGCAGAGGCTGCACGCTAGGTCGTACACGTTCATATTGACTGTGTTAATCCAGCCGTGACCTGAGGGAAACTGACCTGTAAAAATCACTGAACTTGGGAGTTTTATTATTTATCAGGACTTTGTCAGATCAGTTCCGTGTTTCCTTAAACGCGCTCGTACAAACATTACTTCAGAGAGGTATTACATTGCAAATAATCAATTTAATTTTTATCTTATACTCTGGAGAATTTTGGAGGTTAATCTGAATTTTATAGCCCACCCTGTGCTCATCACAGGGCCAAATTCAATTCCCACTTAATATCAGTAAAGATTTTTTTCAACATACTTGAATAGAAATTGGGTCTGAATGACTCTGGCCCTATTTTTAAATTTAATATTAAGTTGATATTCATTATTTGTAACTTCTAGTTAATGGATTTCCCAAATCTACAAGCACAATCTGTACAAGCACAGTCTTTAAAAGCGTTGTGGGTATAAGCCTACTTCCTTTCTGCAAAATAAATCCATGTCTTTATCTTTTTCAAAAGAAGATCTCCTGGGTGGCCTCTGCTGAGATGAGGTGGGAAGCAAAATCTGAGTATCAGCTTAAATCATTCATCTGAATTCGCCTTAACAGCCATAACCAGCATTAGGCAAAGAGTGTTCCAAACAGACAGGATGGTAATTAGGGAAATTTGTTCCAGGAAATGTTTAATATAGAATTTTCAATGTATATTCCTAAAGGTGTATAAGCCAACAGTAAAACAATTGCTTAAAACAATGCCCTCAAGAAAAGAATTGTAAAAAAAAAAACCCAACTCAAATTCTCTCTTAGGGACCCGTACTTCTGGAGAGCTGTTTTGGGTGCGCATAACCTCTGGAAACTCGGCGAACACGCAGCAAAAAGAAATATCAGAAGGATCACAGTGCACCCAGAATTTCAGACAGAAACATTTGAAAATGATATTGCGTTATTTGAGCTCCGCTCCGCAGTACGTTACAGCAACTACATTCAGCCAATCTGCCTCCCCCCTACCCACCTTTACCGGTACCTCGACAACGAAACAGAATGCTTCATCAGTGGCTGGGGCCGTACAGCAGAAAAAGGTAAAAAAAAATATTTGCCTTGTTGATCAGCTTACAAGCTACGTAACTAATACCAGGTTCCAGTCCCTCAAGCTCACCGAGAACTGAGTTTGGTCAGGTGATAGTCTGATCACACAAAATCATTAAGTCTTCCTGCAGCCGAGTATCTGCTTTCAGTGTTTTTTTTTTCACTGCAAGCAGATTAGATCTACACGGGTGGAACCAAAGGCACAAGTTTTCTGGCCTTGCTTCCAAGCAGAACACAAAAAAAAGGAAAATAAACCAGCCTGACTTTCAGATTCGTGGTACAGCTACTCAATGTTGTCTGCTAGAAACAGCTTTTTCATTGAAAAACAATTCTGATGCCGAGCACTGTGGACTCAGAGGTCCCCATGTACTTTATGAATGGCTGCACTCCCCCAAATTCTCTCTTTAATCACAACGAGCACAGACTTGGCACGATGGCAGCTGGTGCTGTGCATCTTTCTTATGTGGCAACTTCAGAGGCAGCTGGGGACGGTACAAGCTTGGTCAGGAAGTCACCTCTGACATTTTGAGCACGGCAGGATTGTTATTATTGATGTTTCTTCCGAATAGGAATTGCAAAAACTACATCAAACCCCAGTCTGCAAATCCTTAGCCCACTTTAGTTTAAATCCATTAGAAGCAGGCACAAGCTATAACGTGTACATGCCAAAACACACACAGAAACAGGCTGAAGGGAGCTAAGCAGGGAAAAAGGCACAGGAAGAACTGCTGCACGCATCGTGTTTTACCTTTCTATGTGCTGTCTCCCATTAAAGGCAAAACGTCGCCCGTGTTAAAAGAAGCACGAGTGGAAATCATCCCCTCCAGCATCTGTAACGGCTCTGACGCGTACGGGGGGGTCGTCAACGACAACATGATCTGTGCTGGCTCTCGCTCAGGGGGAACCGACACCTGTCAGGTAAAAAGGAGCCGTCCCCGACCGGCCCCCCTGGAAATCCCCCAGCCAGAGTCCCAGGGGCATCGTGACCACCAGCATTTGTAGCGTAATTCGTTAAAACGGCACAAATACTAAACAGAAAACACGTTAACCTGCAAAAGCAGCATCATAAATAGAGAGGTGAGGTGGGGATTCCAAAGAAAAAAACCACATCTCAAAAACACAACATGAAGAATTCGGAGGAGAAGAATAAATTCACAAAGTAAAAGGATAGAGGACACAAACGTATTTACAGAACACTTGCCACAAAGATGTCAATAAATTATGTCTTGCACAACCCTGCGTACGGCTACACACAGGTGTAGGGCGTGTGAAGCACATGAGCATCTCTCCTGTTTCCACACTGGTGAAAGAGCAGCAGCACTGGAAAGCGAGAGGGCTCAGTGACGGGGCAAGACTGCAGCCAAACGCTGAGCAATCAGCATCTCTTTCTCAGAAAAGACAATTCTCGGGTCAAAAGCGCTCGCATGCAAAAGCTGGGGCACCAGCTGTGATGTGGAGACATTTATAATTAAATACCATCACATATTCATAAGTGCTCTGTCTGATACACTTCCTGCTCTCCTCAGCAGTTTCCCTCTAAGTAGGTGACATGGCAAAGATTCAGGGTTGTGTAGTCATCCCCGGGTTTTTGGGTACTTACACACGTTGTGGATGATTATATTCTCATATTAACTGACAAGTGAAGTTTAGGGAGACAAGCCTTAGAACAAAAAAGTGCAGAAAGAAAAACAACAGAACTGCTGTAGGCATGGTATTCTAGGCAAGGTGCTATCACCCAGCATCACTGAATTTTCTCTTAATTCGTCCGTGTACTGCTACCCGTGTATGACTGTCAGTGTTGTTGTCCAGTTGGCTGATGAAAAAAAGTTAAAAAAACCCCAAAAGTGGGCACGCTACTGACTTAGCTCTGTGTCGTTTCCTGGGAGGGAATAAACGTTCCCAGGTTTTTGTGTTGTTTCCTTGCAGGGGGACAGTGGAGGGCCTTTGGCGTGCTATCACTCCAGCACCAACACGTACTACCTCATCGGCATTGCCAGCTTCGGAGTTGGCTGCGGCCGATCCAGATTTCCCGGGATCTACGTCCGTTTGTCTCAGTACAGAGAGTGGATCAAAACTCAACTTCTGCTGCGTAACGCGGCCGTGAACCCCGTGAGCGCGGCCCTCGCCCTCCTTCTGGCTGTGGCGGGCGCAGGGCTTGCGTGGAGCTAAAGGGACAAACCATCGTGTCCTCGCCGCGGAGGCCTGGTCTCCCTGTTAAAAACTTTGAAAAGAGAGATGAGGCCTGTTTCAGAATAAATCTAAGAGCCGAAGGACACACCTGTGTGATTCCGAAGTCGTGTTTGCAATTGCGTTCTCTTTTTCGGTTCGTCCTTGAAGTCCGCACTAACAACAGAGGAAACAATAACAACCTTGACCCTAAATAACGAAATTGCATACAGAAACGTCACCAACGAACCGTTTTCCTACCCGCTCCCTGCTTCGCCGGCTCCAGGGCACTACTTACTGCTGCCACCGGGAGCTGGTAGATGGCAGAGACACTCCCTCTGCTGGGTGAGCACGAGCAGAGCACAGAAAGTCTTTCCATAGTGGCTCAGCTCACAAAAAGGAAAAAAAAAAACCAAACCAAACCAACCCTGCAGAAAGATAAAAGGGATTCTCCACTAATTATCTGTAGGGATGACTCAAATTTACGCACAGCTAACTGAGCGCTCGGGTAGAAGATCTCTGGGTGCTGCTTCGCAGACTAAATATTTATTCCTGGCCACCGTGGGAGACCTGCTACCACATCCCATCTGCAGAACCTTGTTGGTTAAAAAGAAACAAAAGAACATCAGAATTATATTTTGGCGACTTTATTTACCAAGGTCAAAATTTGCAACCATCTAATTGTTTCAACAAATATTTACAGTTCATAGAAAGCATGTACTTTTGTTTGGAAATAACCAGCAGAACAGTATTAGGTACTATATCTCTTACTCTCAGGATACAGGTTTTTACTCTCTTACAATCTAGGTTTTGAAGTAAATCCAAAATAAGTACTTCATGATAAGTGATTACTTAAAGAGCAAACTCATGTTACGGTTTAATATTTCCATGATGAAAAATAAGCTGCTCTTTCCAAAACACTATTTTAAGAGGATAAAAATTTACTAACGTTATGTCTGGCAGCACTACATGTGTTTCACTTGCTGAATACAGAAAGAATTGGCCACCATTTTTTTTTTTACAGTCTTAACACTTGACAGCTTTTTTTTTTTTTATTTTATTATTATTATTCCGTATTACAAGAGAAGGTAAAGGAACAACAGCACACAGTGAGGAGCAAAATACCATACAGAGGAGTTACCAAATTAGTTTCAGTACTGTAGGTCAAACCCTCCTAAACATAAACCAGAGAGCATACACACCCCTGATGGGAGACAGAGAGGGAAGGTCCAATCCTGCGAGGTGCTGAGCACGTTCCAAGCTGTTCATTTCTCCTGAAATCCCACTGAGAGGAACAGGAGGCACCGAGCACCTCTCTGGAGCAGTTCCCACATGCAATGACTTTCTCGACCTTGCTCACGATTTTTGACGGGCAAGGAAAATGCTCTTTTTTGGACATGGTCGTGACCAGAAATGTCTTACTCCAGTTTGGCCTAAAGGACACGTATCGTGGACCATGTCCAAAACAGTCGTATATTTAGAAACTTCAGAAAAAAAAAAAAAAAAAAAAAAAAAGTATTTTTATAGCCCACTAACAGTGTGATTGTGGAATGCAGTCTTTCTCATACCGTTTGCAAAGAGCTCTGCTTGCTAAGTCCATTAATTCGAAAATGAGTAAAATAAAAAATACTGACTGACCATATGATAAGCGTTACACATCTAGGGAGTGAGTACATCTGTTCATTTCATCCGGATCTGAGCTAGCACGACACACACACGGAGCTCTAACACCTTTTTTTAACAGCGTAGTCCATAGTGCAAATTCCCGCTGACATAACTGGAAGCAGGATTCAATCCTAACTATGGAAAATAGTGTATTTATTATTCATGCAAAAAAAAAAAAAGCACTGCATACACATGTTTCTACTTCACAGAATCACAGACTGGTTGAGGTTGGACGGGACCGTAGGAGGTCACCTCGTCCCAGCCCTGCTCGAGCAGGGTCACCTAGAGCAGGTCGCCCAGGACCGCATCCAGACGGCTTTTGAGTATCTCCAAGAATGGAGATTCCACACCCAAAAGAGTCCTGATCATGTCAAACGTTTAATTTTTCACCTGAAACAAAATCATACAAACTAGAATCTCTGATAGCAATCAGATCTAATGTGCAGATATTATCAACTGTGGGGAATAAAAAGCCCTGATGCCTTTTTTTTTTTTTTTTCTTTTTTTTTTTTTTTCCCAATACTCTTTAGGATCAGGTTTGGTTTTTTTTTGCAAGTTGCCTACAGACATACAAAATTAATTCAAATATCTCCTACACCAAAGAGGATCTCATTTGACTTTGTACTATCCATAAAAATATATGCTTGAAAATCTGGTTCACAAAATATTTCATTTGTTTACTAAAATGAAATATATAAACTGTCAAAATACGTATATAAACTCAATTTCAGAATTTGTAAAGATCACAATTTAGCTACAAAATATACCAACCATCTACCTGTTTTTCAATAGAATATTTTCTTACAAAGATACCATTACTTTGCAAAATATCGCCTACCTTACAAAATTAAGTCCGGAAATTTTGCACTACTTTCAGCATTATAAACCATATATTAGAACCTCATTAACCCTTTGGTATATATCTTCAATGTTTTTTTATTTTTATTTTATCGTTCGTCTTCTATTTGGTTTAAATGTTCCAAAGCACAGTAGAATCTCCAGACAGAATAAGCAATGCGTGTTTAATCGTATAGATAATCAGCACACAATTTATTTGTCAATTATAGATGTTTATCATGCCCAGCAACTACGAACAAACTATTGTGAAATCATTCCTCAGAAACCTTTGTTCACCAGTACTCGTTCTACCACACTGTACTTTAAAATAATTGGACGTGTTGAATTCTCTTAAGAAAAGTCAACACCTTATTTCATGTGCCTCAGAGATTTTCAGGACTAGGCCTCTCACTGCTTTCTGCAGATCCTTCCCAAATTTGATAAACACAGCAAACATTGAAAAAAAAACAAAAAAAACCCAAAAAACAAAAAACCAACCCCAACTTTTTAAATTGTCAGCTGAGAAAGAGTAAACATAATTTATACCTCTAGCAAAGTATTAGCTTTTTTTTGTTTGTTTTTTTTTTTATCATCTGCACCTGTAAATAACAACTTACAGGTTAAAATAAAAATATTTACATACAAATAACTGAGAGAAAAAGCAAGGACTGAGAAAGAGTAAGAAATCAAAACATATACTGGTTATAAATGTGACTAATAATGTCAACTATGGCAAGGATTCCATTTCATCCACGTTTTAATTGTAACCAAATATTGCCTCCACTACAAGAGGTATCTGTAGAACTTTGCAAAGAAATTCTAATCACCTGCCTCGTAAAACGTGACTGTCCTTTTACTGTAGATGCAATCTTGACTTTTTTAAGTTTCCAGTTGTGCCAGCAGGAATTTTGGTGAGGTTTTCTTGTTTCCTTTTTGTACTTTGTCACCAACATGTTGTAAATAAAATCTATATAGTCTTTAAGTTGTGAAATCTAGGTAGAAAAGTTTCATTTTTGACCTTTCATCTAGTTTAAAAAATTCAGTATAAAAAAAAAATTTCTCCTCTGAAATTTAAACAGTCCACAAAAGTTTTACCTTCTTTTCCTACACACTTTTATGACAGTAAAGATCTTTCAAAGTTTTTAGCTCTTCAATTAGAGTTTTGTTCTGATTTTCCAGGACCGCAACACGATTTTCCAGACATTTAACATACTCTTTCTTCTTTCGGCGGCACTCTCGAGCAGCTTCTCTGGAACAGACAAGCAGAAGTGATTGTTTATTTTAGATATGAGATGTGTCTGGTTTGTGAACGTTAAGATACCGAACAAGACCAGAGGAGAGTGCTGGCACTGCCATCGTGAACAGAACAAACAGAAAAGCTCACAGCGACAGGGGGGGAAACGGGAAATTGAACCATATCGGGTAACACTCGGCCAGTCTGCAGGGAAAAAAACAATTTTTCTCCACACTGAGAGACAGAAGGTGTAGCGTATTTGGGTCAGAATTTCCAGTGGGTTTAGTCGCTGGATGCAGCATCCTGTACCAATGGCACAACCACTAAAGTTAGCTGGCCAGACTCATCGTTTGACCTTTGAAGATACCCGTCAGCACACCAAACAAATCAAAGCAGCCCCCGTGCACGCACATACCGGTTCTTCATCAGCCTGATTTCTCGTTTCAACTGCGGATCGTCTGTCTTACTTGTCTGTGATGTCAGAGTGACAGGAGATGTCATCACCACGGTCTGGGGGAGGGACGTGGTGGTCGGGGTGGTGCGGATCTGGTAAGTCTGCATGTCCCCCGACGCAGCTGCCGCGACAACAGCACGACAGATCAAAACGTGGCAGCGTTCAAGTTACACCCCCGCGCTGACGGTGGGTATTTGCAAGCCCTCCCCGGAGGTTTACTCACTCTGCACTACCACCTGGTTGCTGGGTACGAGGATCTGCTGCCCGTCCGACGTCTGTGCGTACTGCAGGATGGTTGTGCCAGGCTGAGCGCCGCCGGCGTTGGTCATCGTCAGCGCCTGCAGGCCCTGCACCCCGTCCGTGCCCGGGCTGGCCAGCTGTAGCCCATTTGCAGCGATGGCAACTTGTGGAGAGAGGAACACGTGTAACAATGATTGGAGCTGCACCTTATAACCTACAAAGGTCAAGGCTCTACGTCTATTCCCACTGCTGAAAAATACCACCACTTTCCAAAGGTTTTTTTATCTTCACAGAATCCCATCATCATCGGTGTTGGAAAGGACCTTGGAGCTCCTCCAGCCTGACCATGACCCTCCCCCTGACCCTTCCCAACTCCCCCAGATCCTTCAGCGCTGGCTCAGCCCGACTCTTCAACCCCCCCAGGGATCCCGGGGACTCCCCCCTGCCCTGGGCAGCCCATTCCAACGCCCAACAGCCCCTTCTGCACAGAAATCCTTCCTCAGAGCCAGCCTGACCCTGCCCTGGGCAGCTTGAGGCCATTCCCTGGGGGCCTGGCGCTGGGGCCTTGGCTCCAGAGACTCATCCCCCCTCTCTGCCCCCTCCTGGCAGGGAGTTGCCGAGGGCCAGGAGGTCTCCCCTCAGCCTCCTCTTCTCCAGACTGAACCCCCCCAGTTCCCCCAGCCGCTCCCCAGCAGACCTGTGCTCCAGACCCTGCCCCAGCTCCGTTGCCCTTCTCTGGCCACGCTCGAGTCACTTGATGGCCTTTTTGTAGCGAGAGGCCCAAAACTGAACACAATAATCGAGGTGTGGCCTCAACCTTCTGTCGCCTTCTACCACCAGATCTGGGTGCTGGGTTCTCACTGACCAGCCTGGGTGTAGGCTGAGGTGTTGGCAGTGGGGTACAGAAGGGGCAGCCTCTGGGGAGCCCCGGGACTGCCCCGTGCCAGCCTCACCCGGCGGCTCCGCCGTGAAAATGGGCTCAAGAAAGGGCAAAACTCCAGCTGGGCAAAGGAGCGGGGAGGTGAGAAACAGCAGCACGAGCCCCCAGCTCAGAGGAGGCCGGGGAGCACAGGGGGTGCCCCTGGTGCTGGAGCAGGCTGCGTGCTGCTTCACAAGCACGGGGAACACCAGCTGATAAAATCAAAGGCAAAAAAAAAAAAATTTTTTTTTTTTCTCCCTCCCTGATATCACAGGAACACCTTTTGGTGTGGCCCTATGATACGTGTAACGGTATCTTCACTGATGTCACATTCTGGACTAACCCAACACTACAAGACCACCAGGTACTTTGTAAGAACAGCCTCTGAATGCCTCGTCTCAGCACGTAAAATCTGAGATAATGAAGCACTGAGTTTGTCTGGAGTCTTTAGGCACCATGTAATAACACTACTAACTTTACTGACTGTTAGATAAATAACCAAACCTTTTGAATTTCATCTTAGTCAAATATATAACAAAAAGAAAATCTGTATTTTGAGCCAAGAGGAATAAAAAAGTGTGTCCAGTTAGGCAGAGATCGTGTCCAACGTACTGTACTGTCCAGTGCTCGTCTGGTAGATGGGCGTGGGAACGGACATAGATGTAACAGTGGAGACTCCAGGACTCTCCTCATCTCCTTTTCTATCACGAGTATCTTCAGAAGAAAGATCTTTCAAAATTTTTCTATTAAAAAAAAAAAAAGTTTCTTTATCAGCTCTAATAGTAGGCAAAAACTACAAACGACTGCAACAACAGTTACAAGCTACTATCCCCATCTTGTATTACAGAAATAAACACTAAGGTTTTGACGTACAACAATTTGGGGAATTAACAAAATTTTGTATGAGGCGGCTGCCTCAAACTCTTCCTGTAATTACATTTCTGTAGTTTACACAATCTAGGTTTTTATTTAAATATTCGAACCATTTTATGAGCTAAGAGCAATTCAAATCAGCCGATTTACAAAGTATGTGTATGTGCAAACCAGCAGAACTTCCAGATTTCCAATTATTATCCTCTAAAAGCCTTAAGGTGTTTGGACTGGTAAGGCTGAAACGAAAACCTGCCCCATTTACAGTATATTCCAGTAATCTCCAGAAAATTAAGGGTGCTGAAAACTAGCACTGCTGCCCCATCATTTCATTTCAGTACAAGCTGCATCGGAGTCTGCATCATAAACATTTCCCAGGGCGATGTAACTGGCCTATTTGGAGATTTTCCTGATTTACAACTTCATCCTCTTGACTCTCTCAAGAATAGGCTTTGTATATCCAATTAAAACCAGTCTGCTCTGTCCGGTGTCAGAATAAACTGAAAAGGACTAGATTACTATAGAAAAAGTTTAAAAATTACATCTTTTGGCTCTTTCAGTACACAGCAAGATTTTACGTTTCTTTTCTGCATTTAATTTAGCTCTTGCACAGCTTCTCCAACAGCCCGAGCCCTATATAACAATACCCTCTGCAAACAGACACATCTCTATTTAAAAGAACCATCAACAGAAACATGAATTTTATGCATCTTACCCCAGGCCAAATGATGAATTAGTGGCAATTAAATGAAGAGAAAAGCAGAACTGACAACTCCTGATCCCAAACCCGCACGGCTAAACAGTTCTCTCCCACAGAAGCTCTGCTTACAGCCTATCCTGGCTACTTTAACTGAAGATTCAGAATTGCTCTTTTCCACCACCGTTTTTGACTGCATGCAAAATAATAAAAATCCCTCCTAAGTTATCTGTTCTGGTACATAATTCAAGATGAGATAAAGCCATCTGAAAGTACTACAAAGAGCGGAAAAAAAACATTCAAAAAATGAAAAGCAGTGGCAGAAGTGGGGATGGTAATGGCAGGCAGAAGTATCAGGCAGGTTCATAAACTGCCTTTGAGAATTTTCAGGACGTTACTGTAAAAAATATTAGACTTCGTGTCAAGTTTCTAACGAATTTCTTATTTGAAGAGCTAGGGTGTAGCATTTCACTACACCCCTCTTTAGTAAAATAATATAATTGAGTAAAAATACAGCTGAGAAACAATTTTCCCTACACCCCATCACGCTGAAGCTGATCTCTAGTCATTACGGCAAAGTTTGCTCGCGGGAAGCGACAGCGAACACGGCTTCCTCAAAATGTTACAGGTCCAACACGTGTTCCAAGAGAAAGAAAACAACTGGTTGACAGACTACACAGAGTTGATGGGAGAAATTGTTATTTTGGTTTCAAAGCAAAATACAAAATCTATTCCGTATGGGACTTACCGGTACGAGGGACGACGAGCTAAGATGCCTCGAGCTTTCTGGGAAGAGCCGATGCTGTCCGATGAGTCCTGAGAGTCCTCACTCTCAGACAAAGATACCTAAACAACACACGCCACGTGGTCAGCTGGTGCACTTCCCAAGAAATACCCCGAGCAGATCACACACTTTAAATGTGTATGAGCTAAAGCCACATCAAAACTACCCGAATGCAAAAAAAAAAAGAAAAGCTCAAAAGATTCTCCCAAAACGATTTATCAAGTTAAAAGCTGAAACACCCCCACCACCACCCCCAGCATCTGAGGTCAGCTGTTCTAGTCTGGATTCAACTGCCGGATTAATCGATACAGGATTTTTGAAACAACAGCGTGAAGAAACACAAATGGTTGATTATTTTTATTAAAATCTTACAGGCCTAACTATCTTAATAATCGCTGATGTGGTCTGAAAAGGTGAGCCACTGCCACACGTAAACCTAAGGAGCTGGTGGGGAGGAAAACAGGAACACCATTTGTACACCGAGACAAACGCGAAATACTCGAAATCTTTCACGTGGACAGAAGAGCAGCGTATCCCGTCGGTCAAAATATGAGAGTCAAACAAAAATAATACTCCAAGCAGCAGAATATCAGGGATTAGACATGCAAAGTATTATCTATAATTTTCTCTTTATTCCACCGTCTCCTCATCTAGTTGGCAAAGTGTTATTTTTTCCTCTGATGCCCCTTATTAAATCAAAACTAACAAAACGTTTATTTGTACTCCTCTGTGCGCCAGCACCAAAAAGTCAAGAAGAATGCATGAGGTTCTGGGAAAGGCATTTCTCACTGAGCTGCTACGGAGACAAAAAGAGCAACCTACTATCAGCATTTTAAAAAAAAGCTGCTCATGTTATCACTTTTTTTCCCCCCATTTGAGCATCAAGGCCACAGTGTTCATAAATTACAGGAAAAAAAAAAAAAAAAAAAAAGGGAAGAATACGGTCAGTGGGGACCCTGCAACTAGAACACGGTGATAGGAAAGGGATTAGTGGAGACTCGAGTAAGGAACCTACTAAAACAGATGCTTCACTGTTGTCAGCAAAGCGAGATGTGTTTTCTTTTCCACGATCTGATGTTACAGGAACGACGACAGCTGGAAATGCGTTACAGGTTTACTTTTCAGGGTTTATCAACTCCGTGTCGTACGGACAGATAAGCACAGCACGAGGGATCAGTGACAAATGACGGCGGTTTAGCCCAGTTCTCCCAGTCGCTCGGGCGACCAGGCATGGCCAGTGCCACGGCCCAGAGGGCTCTCTGCAGCCAAGGCCTGAACGAAGCAGGAACAGGCTGGGCTGTGAACTCCCCAGGGCACGGCTCTGAAGTGGCTCGTACAGAAATCACATGGCCAGTGAGTAAGAGACACGAGCAGGATGCTTAGGTACCACACGGACGGAGTTAGAGCGGACGTGAGGTGAGCAATCCACTGCTCAGCGGCATCGCTCAGGCCCACCTTCTCCAAACACACATTTTTCTCACTGGGTTATTCTATACTCTCCTCACTGGGGTGTTAAAACACACCGGTTGCAGGTCTGTTAAGAGCACCAACTAGACAGCTGTGGTTTTGGTGGTTTGGGTTGTTTTGTTTTGGTTTTTTTTTTGTAGTGGGAGGCAATGTCAAATAGTTTAATTTCAATTCCAAAAGCAACTTGAGCACTACAAATCATTTCAAGCCTAAATGATCCCTGAGAACGACGCATCCCCCAAATACCGTCCCTGCGTTGCTCGCTCTGACAGCGGGGCCAGAAAGGCTGCACTGTCCCGCGTCACCTGAGCCAGACAAGCCCTCACAAGCCTTTTCACAGAGATAAATCAGGATTCTGGGTTATTTGACGGACATTCTGTAGTTACCTGCACTGTTTGCACCTGAGGTGAGTGGATTACAGAAGAGGACTGAGCTGTCTGAATGACTCCCTGGACCTGGACTTGTTCTCCAGGAAGCTGAACGACTGTCAGGGGAGCAGGACCTCGTAGAGACATCTACAACAAATCAAAGAATCATTAACAAAAGTGTTCGTTCCACAGTATTCCGAAAATGTATATACACGTAGGAAAACCAGGGGAGAACATGCACGAGCAGAAGCTTCTTTTAAGTCCAATTAAGTCACGGAAGGCATCCTCTAAAGATGCACATTTTTGAGATGCGTATCTGCATCCAAAAAAAGGCTGCAACAGCTACTGATTTGCCTTTGGTTAGGGGGGAAAAATCAAATATCTAACGTTATGTGCAAAAAATTAAGTACATGCAGTTCTAAGTGAACCACAACGAGGCAGATTTCTTCAGAATCACAAAGCTGAGACTAAGTGAGCGCGGCTGCTTTCATGTAACTCCATCCATACGCGCAGACAAAGCCCCACATTTGTGGCAGTTTATTTCCTAAAGTTTTTATTTCGTTTTAAAGAGTGTGTCGGACTTAGATAAGCAGAAATAAAAGTGCCTGATAAGTAGCCTTAATTCTCACTGAAGTTAATAGGAGCTTAGGGCACTAAAATCTCAATCAAGCCGAAATGACCAACAAGACCCAGGGCTTAGGACAGACCAGAGCAACAGCACTAAAGTGATGCGGAAGGCAGAGTGAATAATGTACATATTTGGTGATCTTGGATGATTTTTTTTTTTTAAGCAACCGCTGTGAGGCTATGGTTCGAAGATTTCACAGGGAAGAAATCACAAGAGTTAAGAACAGCAAAAACTGACAAACTGCTTCGAAAGTTCAAGGCACAAGGTGTGTGAAAGACACCAGAGCAGAAAGGAAACTCCAGGAGACGAGGTATGGGAGCTCTGGACGAGGAGGAACAACAAAGAGCAGACTTTTCCAAATGAAAATTACAGCATCTGTTCTTTAATGTTTTAAAATTATCAATTTCGATTAATGTTGTAGCCGGAATCTCGGTTTAATTGGACAAAAAAAGTTAATGACTACTGCTACTCCTACATAAAGTACTTTTTACAAGACGTTGAACTCGCACGAGCCTTTGCACTTAAAAACTGATTAAACACGTAGATGCGTAAGTAAATAACCGGTTTCCTCACCAAATTTCTTCGCTACTTTGATTAATCTGGAATATATGAAAAGATGAAGGGATCATTACAACTCGCAGAGCTAACTTCCCATTTAATACTACTTCCATCATGTACACCGTAGCGTTAAGTTACGCTGGCAACCTGATACAAAACCAGATCAGCAAACCAGCCTGTAAACAAGAACAGGATGCTGGCTGATACTCTATCCTGTCTGCCTCGTGCACTTATCTAAATTTTGCATCAAAATCTAAATCGCCTCCAGAGGGTAAACAATGGACGAGCTGCAAAACGTCGTCGCTTCTGAGGCAGAAAGCTGAATCACGAGGAATTCAGGTTAAAGCTTTGAAAGTGAAGTTACCTTGTAGTAAGTATGTCAAATTTCCGACTTCATATGATTTATGACATTAAATACATTCAGGTTGGGCTAAAATCCAAGTGTTTCCATGGTGCCGAGCACCCCGGATTGCCATTACTACAAAAGGAGCTGTAAAAGCTTTTTCTGGAAAAAAAAATGAAAATCAGGCCCTCAATTAATTACTAAGCAGCTCCTGTATGTCAGGTCGATGATGATTTCAAAGGATGTACAATCTAACAGAAACGCTGGGCTGCATTTTTGCATTGCACAAGCACAAAAAAAATAATGTTGGTCTTTTGAACACGAGCCATTTTATTACTTTTGTGTCGTCCGTCAACGAGCAAGGGTGTTTTTCTCAACGCTCTTTTGTTTTTTTCTTCTCTGCGTGTTTCTAAAACTCAAGAATTATAGTTTGTATTACATAAAAAAAAAAAAAAGGCTCTTAACTACCTCAAATGTTTGCTGAGATTTGGCCCAGGCTTTACCTGTTGAGCAATATGAGAGAGCTGAGCTGCCTGTAGTGTTGTACCTTGTACAGCCGGTGTTTGTGAAGGCGTCACTGAACTGTTGCTGCTGCTCTTGTGCACCTCTTCCATAATCAGCTACAAGAAAGCAAGGAGTTAAATTCAGTTAATGATAAATTGGAACAGCAGACAGGTGCCCAACTTCCACCAGCACTTCATCGACTCTCAGCGTGTGAAGCTGCTGGTCTCGTTTGGACATTTTGGTGTAGTCCTTTCTCCGACGTCACTCTCTGCTCTGGACTCACACACCTACCCGCTGCTGGGCTTTACTCTCAAACATATTTACTGAATTTCCTGCTTTTTTTTTCATAACAGTAAACAAAGTCGTGAGATCTAGGACGAAAAGCGAGATAAAGCGTTTATACTAAATAATATGTGGCTCCGAGTAAAATAATTCTCCGAAATATTTTACCCCAGCTACCAGCCAAACCTATTTTAAACCATCTGAAGGTGTATAAAAACAAAACAGGGATTCAAAAATCAAAGTAGAGAGAAGAGGGCTTTGAATTTTAAACCCTGCAGAAGTCACTCTGTCTCCGTGTAACGCGGGCAGTAACACTTCTCGCCTTTCTCAGATTTCCTATGTAACTGTTCAATGTCTTGACAGCATCCCCTCTCCAATATTGGGGATTTAGTGATGTAAAAATGCAGGGTTTGAGGTGGGGTGAGTGGGTGGACCAGCCTAGAGCATTAAAGGATGATCGGTGAGTGTTAAACATTTTGTCACAGAAGGTTTGAAACTGTTGAAAGGACAGTTGCTATGAGACTGGAAATTACATTTCTTTCTGTGGAAATGTGAGTCATTGATTTTTCCCTACTGAGATAAACCACAGCTCTTGCAGCCTGACGTATACTTAGAGGGTAAAAAGTCAATGCACACCGAGACCAGGATCTTGTTCTTGCAATCCTTACTCATCTGAGGAGTCCCGCTGCTCAAATAAGTTACTAAAACAGGACTTTGTGGAGAGAAAACTGGTGGTTGGGCGATACATGAAATCGTGTCTTTTCCAGCATGGAACAGACGTTCCCCAACACACAATCCAGGTTCCCAATGCGTTTATGTCTATGAACACAAACCGATTTGTCTGGAAGTTTAAGCTGAAGCAGCAAAACAAAGGTTTCACTCTGGAATAAAAAAACTCCCGGGAGCCGGACAGTGCTTCAGCCGTTCCCAGCTTCTGGAAGGAAACCTTCGGATAATCCAGACTATCCCGACCGCCTCTCCTACGACCATTGTGTCACCCCTGCTGCCAGGGCCACAGTGCCACGAGGGCCACGGTGCTCCCCCTCCACCACATCTCCCCTCTGTGCACGAGCTGGGGAGGGGGCCCCGGCTGACACCCCGCTCGTGCCCGCAGGAGCAGAGCGCTGCAATTTGAACATTTTCTTTTTTCTCGGTTGCTACTGCTGCAGAGCTCGCCTGTCGTAGTTTTCCTTGTCAGAAAAAACTGTTTTGGCTTTTTTTTTTTGGTGTTAAGAAAGAAAATGGAGAACTAAAGTATCTTGAAGCTATAAAAAACGAAGAGGAGAATTAACGGCGAGCGCGTCTAAGGGGTGCAGCTTTGTCTACCCTCTAACAGTTTTAGCTTTTTATAACGGAAAAAAAAAAATCTACATTTTGTAGCACTGCAAAGGGAGACATGCTAAGTGTCACAAGTAAACAGGGCACTGTCAAACTGAAATCCAGTCAACAGCTAAAATTAAAATAAATTTCCAGTGCTACAGAAATACCCAATTCATTTCTGTAGTGCTAAACCACATTCTGTCTCCCTCTCTCTCTTTTACTGTTTTTCTCTGCCTTATTGTCCCATGAAAGACTCACAACAGCAGCAAAATAGACTGTAAGTGAAACCGATAGATGTAAAACCACCCAAAACAAACAAACTGGGGAGAAAGCACAAAGGTTTTTGCTGATCTTTCTCTCATAGGTGTGAGGTCCTACTTACAGGAATAAAAGATAAAATATTTCCCATTATAAATATGATTTTTCAAGTTTACTTCAGCTCTGCTTGCTCTGTACTATTTAACTCAATATTCATCCAACATCTATCGACTTCAGTCAAATAATATTTATTAATTTTAAAAGATTTAGCAAGCAATTGTTACAAGGTGAACATTCTTACTGTATCTTCCATCCTCCACCAGATAAAGGAGGTGCAGCACGCCAGCTGGCCTTGCACGACTGTCTCACAAGACTCACACCCCCCTATCTCGTTAAAACAACCTATCTAGCTGGAAAAACACGAATTTGCCGTTGGAACAGCCTGCTGTGAACACCTGAAACAGTGATCCCCATCGATCCGCCGTCAGAAAGGCAATTCCAATGAAAAACCTCAACCTGCAAGTACCAAAGATGGAAAATATATTGGGGTTTCACCTTTTTTACACCCCAGTCAGAACTACTTCCAACAACAGAACACGCATTTAGCTGAAACCAGCTGCACGGTTTGGGGTGAAGGAAGAGTTTGACGCGTCACAGAGTACTGACAGGAGGGAGCTCATCTGAAGATTTATTAGCTAGAAACCCAACAATTAGCAACACCTCGTGATTTATTAGCCAGAAAATAATCACTGTTCTAATTTGTATGGAAACCATGGGATGTAAGGATGATGCTTTTCAGCATAAAAAGAGTGCCTCCACACAGCTGCACCTCAAAAGTAACTGAACTGAAAGGGTTCTGCAATAGCAGCATTATGAAGCGTGTTTTGAAGGGCTTTTAAACTTCTGAGAATCTTCTCCCTCCAGCCAGAGAAACTCACCTCACTTCAAACGTGAGCCTCAAACGTATCTTCCTTTTCAAACAGAAATAGGAATGCCCCGTTTCATTGTGGGCAAGTTTAACTTAGCATCCAGAAGGTGGTATATACCCTCCTAATACCACGTTCCACAGTTTGAACCGCCACTCTGGCAGCATTCAAAAAAACCCCAAAACGGCCAAGAGGCATCAATTAAATAAGCAAGAACAACCTATTCCCACAACTTTCACTAATCCTGATGAAAAATACCCTAAAATGCTAAAGAGACGGTCCCCTTACAGACATACAGTGCCCCCGCAGTAACAATCTTCACCAGATTTTTATTTCAGTGTCCCATAAACCGTCTACAGCTCTCTTCTGTATTTTGGTTTCGCCCGTTGATGATCCAGATTATCCGAGACAGCGATTGTCTCCAGTTAAACGCTAAAATAACGGATTCTCATGCTTCAAATGAATGAAATCATGGATTGCCGGCCTCAGGTGAAGCTTCAAAGCATCATCAGGAGGCAAAGGATAAGATAAAGGAATATAAAAACTGTACATTAAGGCAAAGGGAAGTGAGCCGTAGGGCCAGAGCACCAAAGGAAGAAACCAAGTTCTGGTTTTTCCCTTTTAAACCCAGCAGAGGAAAGGCCGGGATGGTAATTCAGCACTGAAATATTCTAAGAGCTAAGTGATTTTTTTCCAGAAGAGTTTGTAGTCAGAAATCAAATTTGAGAATTTTATTCTCAAATACTGACGAGAGTCAAATACTGACATACACAAATTATAGAAAGTGTCATCTGCACAGAAACATTTGGTGAAACGATGCTCAAGCAATCTGGTGAAATTTTGGATTCTTTAATGTCTCAAAACGAGCAAACAAGCTGCCTTCAGCAGCTACAGCAGCTCATCTACTTAATTTTGCAGTTAAGACATTTGGGGAAAGTTTTTTTCATGCGGACTGACAGAATCCTGTTGGTTTTTTGGTGTTTTTTTTGGTTTTTTTTTTCCAGGAATCAGTGCAAGACAGAGGCAAAGGACAGCACATCCTACCAGTTTGTGCCAGAAAGCAAGTGAGGAGACCTGAGTCAATGTACCCAGTTACAATTTTGGAGCCCATTCTCCAAATACACACATGAATACTCCTTAAAACTTCAGGAGTACTTTCCATATGTATTTTCTTCCACACACCCCCCCCCCCC
>NW_020799535.1:227067-256337 GCF_003259725.1 Athene cunicularia | reverse complement strand
GACACAAACGTTCCCCGTTATCCTCGGGCGGGACGCGGCTGCACGCAGCCACCTCCGAGAGAAAGCGCCAGGCGGCAGCCGAAGGGCAGCGGGGAGGCTTTTACAACCGCCAAAGGCCCGTTTTGGCCTTGCAGGGCAGGGGCGGGACGGTCGTTCCGTCATCTCGAGCTGCTTCGCTTTTATTTTTAATCTTTAGAACAGCTGTATTAGTGAAAAGGAATTCCAGGCATTGCACAGCCACTGCTCCGGGCTAAACAAAGGTCAAACATGTGAAGAGAGGGGGGAGGATTTTGGCTGCAATTCCTCACAGGCTGGCAGGACGGGAGGGAATGTTGTTTGTTGTTTTGTTTTGGTTTTTTTTTTTCCCCTCTTAATTAAAAGTTAACAACCATTCGAAGCAGCAGCACAATAACGGGGTGACAACCCCTCTTCACCAGGTTTGTTCTCACAGCACCGTTTAGGGCCAGGGGAAGGAGATGCAGTATTTCCTGTAAGACACAAAACCCTCAGGTAATCATCGATACCAACGGAAACCCTTCCCGTGGTTTTTAGCATCTCCTGACTGTTATCCTCACACAAATTGTTAAAGATGATAGTAGAAAGGGTTTTTGACTAAAGTTTTAGTGTAATCTATTTTCTTGCTGCTACATAGAACATTTGCATTGTTTTGTTTGCAGTTTCCAATGTTTGTTTTCGTTTTACTCCCCTGTAAGTCTCCCTACTCCTGACTTGGTTTACCAAGCACTTCAGCTCTGCAAGTCCAACTGATCGCTGTTCGCAGCTGAAGATCTGTGGTAAATCCAGAATATTCTTTCCATTCCCCTGACAACACTTTCCACAGCTGCTGCTGAAAAGCTTCAGTCTCAAGGTCAGTCTTCCCAAGAATTAGGCAGAGTTTTACCCACACAACTAGTACTCAGCTCGTGCTGCAGAACACCACGATACCAGAGAAGGTGCCTGGGCTGGAGCTGTGACTCAGACACTTGGGAAACTCGATCACTCGGTTCTAAGTGCGTTTATGGAAAGGCAACATTTACTGGCTGTTTCAATTTACTTGGTTAATAGAACATTTAAAGTTAGTTAGATGGGTTTTTTCTTTTTTTTTTAAAAGATGTTTCCCCAATATTAACGAAATAATTTTAAAATACAGGAAATATTTACTGAAATGTTTTCAAAAGAAACCATGGTAAAATTCCTACTCATCATTTGTAGGAAATAATGTGTCTAAGTTTAGTCTTTACGCAGAAATATACAACCATTAGTAGGCACACACAGGGAGAGCAGCTGGTGTTAGATTATAATATTAATTACATCCTCAGTGGTACTAAACTGCACCTTAACGAGTTCTTTTAAATAATTCTTCATAAAAACTCCACAGCTAAGTTTCAGACGGCAGAGATTACATCTCAAGTGCCACCACAGTTTCATCAGCTCGTCACTTCAACCCTCCAGAGGACAAAACCCCTCACCACCTTGTTGGGAATCGCAGAATTAAAGTCTATCAATCTCTTGTTGAATTCCAGTTCAAAACAGAACACAGCAATCCTGAATTCTAACTAGAAACTGAATAAACTCTTCAATAAAGGTAAGCCATGCTTAAAACTGGATCTAGTTCACCCTCAGTGAGTGAGCTCAGGTGTAACTCTGGTTTCAGCTGCAGGTACTGACTGTGCCCAGCCTTGGCAGCACAGGGAGCTCATCACAGCTCCAGGTCTCACACTTCTCGATACAAGTGACACAACATATCTGCAAAAATACTCACAAGTTCTCCCTTTCACCAGGATAAATGCTAACCCGTGTTTGCTTCCTTAAAAAAAAAAAAAAAAATTTCTTTCAGAGAAACGGCAGATGAAGAACTAAGCAAGCAATCAGGCATCAATATTTATTAACACAAGACAAAGGAAACACAATCAATGCGTTAATGAAACACTGTCCAGCCAGGTGTTAAATTTAAAAATTTATATCTAATCTAATTTTAAATAAATAAAAACTTTATACATAATTACATAATGCTGTAGTCTGAATTTGACAATGGTAAATAGGATGACAGAAATTAAAAAGAAAAAATTTCATCTAGGGGTAAAATTGATCTTGTTTTTTTACAACCTTCTTTTTAGGACAGTTAGTATGACGCATCTTAATTACATTTATTTAAATCAGAAATGCAGTGCAAATTTTAACAAAACAAGGACTTGAAATTATCTGTACCCACGTATTTTGCTTAGGGAACATTCATCAACAGTAAGACATACAAAATATTTTAGTTCAAAGCGTTAAGAATTCCTAGGGTTTTGTTTTGGTTTTTTTTAAGTTTCACTGCAGCTGTTACAGCTTGGAATCCGATGGCCAACGGTAGGAAATCATTTGCCTTCTGCAGCTGGCTACGCTGCAAAGTCAAAGTGGCACGGAGAGTCTGCTTCTGGGGACTCAACACCCGGCTCAGCAGTGGTGGAAGAGCATCCACCTCTGAACCTGAGCAGGCAACCTCGGCGGCCCTGCCAATTTTCTGAAGTTAACCATTTCTGTCTGGTTTTGTATGGAAAGATACGGAGCAACCGCTGGGAAGAGGAACGGTCGCATCTCCCAAGAGCCCTCCCACGACAACCAAGTAATCACGTATCAGTTTGGAAGAACAAACTGACCCCAACCTCAACGAGGCTAGCAATGAAAAATACTTAGCACTTAGTGCTGTACAGTTCGTTACCTCACAGGGATGTTGTAAGGATTAGATCACGTCCTCATCTACGGAGGAAGAAACTGAAGGAGTGAAATGACCTGTGGAAGGGCCCTCGGGGCAAGTCATGAGCAGAGCTGGAGTCTGAAATCGGGGCTTCCAGATTCACAGCTCCACACTTCCTCCTCTCCAGGACATCGCTTTTCACTGTGCCACACACGGACAGAAGCATTCGATAGAGTCAAAGTGGCCAGCTGCTCCGTGTCACTTCCTGGCCATGGGGAGTGGAATGTTATCTCAGCCTAGGGGCAGGACTGTAAACTCACAGCTCTCCAACAGAGAGAAATGTCACAGGCCAGGATAAAGACTAAGAGTACACAGTAAACTTGCAAGAGAAAAAAAAAAACCACCAAACCGTAAGAAACCTAACCAAATAAAAACCAGGGGAAAAGAAAAAAAATCAAAATAATTCAGTATGCCATTCAAAAATGTCATTTCAGAAAGTCAATCTGCCACGTACTGGGCATCTTTGATCAAATTAATACATGCCTTTTTTTACTGCTGAAAAACCACAAGTGAAGATAATAGAGAATCCTAGAATTGTACTTCAAATCCACTTCAGTGGATGAATCAAGTGTTTGTTGAAACAATTTCTCTAAAGCTTTGAGTAAGAAAAAGGTCGAGACCATCAGAATTTTTTCTGGAATGGGCAACAATGAAGTGAAGCTGAACTGCAAGTCACTTTGCTGTGCAAGAAAACGTAAAAAAAAAATTAAAGTGATGCATAACGTGTAATAACAAGACTTTGCTGGCTGAAGAGGGAGAACAACTGTTGTGCACTTTACACCCTAAGTAAGTTGCAGTACTAACTGTATGAGTCACAGTTACACCTCGCTTCGTGGCCACTTCGTTAAAAGTTAATAGATTAAAGGCTTCATGCACAGGTATTTTAGGACACACAAGAGCCCAGGCAGTATCCCTGCTGCCGACAGAACCACTGCTCACACCCGGGCAGCAGCACGACACCATCCCAACTGCATCTGCTGGGGTGATACACAAACAGAAATTGCTCAGAAACGTGCACCTGTGACCTGCAACGGACTCTGTTACGGCGAGTTGCAGCCATCCACTTCCAGTTTCTAAATCTATTCCCCAACCAAACGTTTTTCAAAAATATCAAATTGGAACTTCTTACCTAAATTTTAACGCTCCTGCGTTCGGTGAAGAACTAACAGAATGCAGCAGGAGTTTTTCACGGGTTTGCTTACAGCTACACTGGGATCTGCTCTGGGATCTGCCACAGGATCTTCAGAGCTCAGACTGTTTAAAACTGCCTAGAAACCTTGAATGAGGTAATCCGGAACATTTTAACAACAAGTTTATGGACACTGTGTACCACACTGGACTCAGAAAAGCCCGTTGCAGTATCTGGTATCAGCTCTCATTGCTTCCAAAATTGTATTTCCTTAAGACCCACAGAAATTTAACTGCTCTTAAAACATTAAAGTATTAGATGAAAGAAAGGTAGTTTTGAGTCAAAGCTTAAACGCTGTCTCTCCCTCAGCCTGGCGTGCAATTGCTTCCCAACAGTGAGAGTTTATACCCCCTACTCTACGGCTTCTGTTTCTCTGCATTTACTAATGTGAAAACCCACACAGTACTTTTGAAGGCCGGGTTATTAATCTTCACCGAGTTATTTAATGACGTGTTTACCA
Source organism: Athene cunicularia (assembly GCF_003259725.1). Lineage (NCBI taxonomy): Eukaryota > Metazoa > Chordata > Aves > Strigiformes > Strigidae > Athene > Athene cunicularia. Next base: position 251,948 of record NW_020799535.1, on the reverse strand, counting down.
GAATTGCCCCGTCTCGTTTTTGTGCCTCCTCCTGTAGAAGAAAAATTGCACTCAAACCCCAGAATTACCCAATTCTCTGCAGTGAATGCTCTGAGGAAAACTGGGTGCTTGCCTCCCAGTTGACATTAAAGCCTCTTTACAGTGTTTCTGGCTCTACAAGAGGGAACTGAACAGAATAATGACAGAATTGCACAAACAGTGAATTTAACTGTGTGTCAATCTAAAGCTTCCCCCCCGCTTTAAGCACAAGGTGCCACAGAGGGTGGAGGCAGAGGCTGTCATTCCGGTGCATCATTTCAGTTGAGCATTCTGGACTTGCACTGCGATTTCTACCAAATTCCACGTCACAGTTTAAATTCAGCCTCTTTTAGAGAGATGTGCCTTAAAAATCAACGGTTTCTACACGCTATGACACGCTTCTGGCCAGCAATAAAAGACTACATACCTGAAATAAGAAAAACTGGTGAGAGAAGATGTGTGTAACTCACATTAGTTGTCTAACCAAATGTCATTATGCTAAGGACCACAAAAGTTACTCGCCCTTAAAAATTTCTACCTTCAGCTGTCATCGTTATCCAAGTTAATTTTATATCTAAGTGAATTATGTATAATAATATTTACATATTTAAAATATAGGCAATTTTTTTTGTTTTTTAAATTCAAGAAATATCTATATGAATAAGTAACTCTTAGATTCCGTAAGTTATTGATTTGGTCATGGCACAATTTTAAATAAGTTGCGTGATCCCATGGAGCGAATAGCTACAGTACAGATGCAAAGTACGTTATATAGTAGGGAACTGCAGAACTCTGATGACCCTTTTCTTAATAGTTTATTATCTTAACTAAATAAACCCTCCCCTTATAGAATCCTAAAACAGTATTAGATAAAAATACAAATATGTACAACAGATGAAAAAAGTAACACTACTGTAAAGGCCTTAGGAATTTTGTAGCTCACACACTTGTCAAACTTTGCATTTTCTATAAAGCTAATATTTCAGTAAACTGTTACAAACGTTTTCCATTGCCTACCACATTGCCTTTGGTCCGTTGGGAGTTAACGTGACCTTAACGCCGCAGGATGAGATGAAGGGAATGTGGCAGCAATCTCAAACTTTATATCAAGTATTAGTAATTTTCACCAGCTTCATTTCTATAGCCACCCTCTGTCATTTAGTGGTCCCGCAAAGCTTCTGACCATCACTTCCCCCCACACACACGTTACATGTTATAGGCCACGTATATGGGGTCTAACTGGTCAGCCAGGAAACTGTCACGGAGATGCATTCGCTGTTTCTCCCCTCTGGAGTTGATGGGGATAACGCCAGGATCCACCACCACCACCACTCCCACGATGAGATAATGTTCTTCCAGGACCACGTTTGTGACGAGAGGAACTAAATCCAGGGCTTCCTGTTCACAGCCACACAGCTCCACAACCACCACCAGCAAGTTGGTCCACGTGAACACAGCACTAAAAAGGGGAAAAAAAAAAAAAAAAAATTAAAAAAAAAAAAAAATCAAACAGAAACCCCAGTTGCTTTCACAAACGTAAAGATTCAGAGTTTACAGTGATTTGCCTGGAGATGGGAGTTTACCACGTGCTTTGGGCTCCATCTCCAAACGACCTGGCTCCAAGGCCACCTACTCCCAACATGTCAAAGATCAGTTCAGACGTTATCACAGGGTGACACGAACCAAACGCTGCTGTCGCTGGCCCAAATATAAACGGTTCTTTACACCACAAAGCAGGAAATCATTTCTAATTTGAATTAAGGCTTGTGAGAAAACACTGAGGCAGTCAGCCCAGTATTCTTCTGATCTACAGATGGGAAATGAGGTGCACAGTAGCACAAAAAAAGTATCTGAATCTGCTGCTTTTTTTTTTTTTTTCTTTTCCTATTAAACCCTGCATCTTTGCATAAACACTGCTACTTTCCAGCTAGTTTTTTTTCACGGCTGTTTTACCATTCAGCAATGCTCCTGTGCGTTCGAGAGACAGAGGTCTCAATATCGATTGGATGGTAACGCAGCCCCCTCAGTTCCAAAGTTTCATCCAGTGCTCCAACAACATACAGTGCGTCGTGGCGCTCTGGAAAGATAGGAAAGGGTTTGCATGCAGTGAAAACAGACAACAAAGATAGATAAAACAAAGCGTCTCTTGTCTCCAGACACGTGGATCAGGACTTGGCTGGAGCAGAGTATAAAAGCAACCTCTTCATCCTCGTTTCAAAGATAAAAGAGTGGTTTGTGCCGTACCTCCGCTGGCAGCCGTCAGCTCCGTCCGGCGAACGAACCCGAGGTAGCCAGTCCGAGCCCAGAGCGTCTGAGCAGCGTCCCCGAAGCTCAGACGAGTGTTGAAATGATCAGCTTGGAGGGTTTCGTTGTCATAAATCGTGTAGTAGCCACTGGCCGTGTGTGGGCTATTAACCCAAATCTGTACAGAGAAAGGAAAAAACAGATCCACGCGTTACGAAACCGCAGCATCTGCCGAGTATTAAAATGAAGCGAGATAATAAGTGTGACAAGAAGGTTCTCTTTTTATATAAGGTTTTCCAGTTCCAAAAATGTTTTGCATTTAGCTCAAGCCTCCAAATATCCTGTCGAATCTTCAAAATGCATCTTGCAGATCTACTCCCCTAATAAGTGTAAACTGAGGATTAACTGAGTAAATAAACTGCAGATTTTTGTAACATATGAAGTCCAAAACCTGATACTAATCTATCAGCACAGATCAGACATACTGGTGTGTAATCAAGATAAGGAAAGCAAGATGTAAATTAGATTTGGAAGCCAGTTATGCAAGATTTAGAGTGCAATCAGCCTTCCTTTCTTTTTCTCTAAACCTGACAGTAAAATAACGCAGCCAAATTCTGAACACTCCAGCAGTAACTCAGCTTAAAAAGGCCTGCAAGCATTACCACTCACAAACTGTCACCCAGCAACTTACATAATCGAACAGAGAGAACAGAGCTCAAGCAGCAGACAAGAGGAGAAGGTACCCGCAGCGAGAAATCTGCACTCACCTCCCCAAGGTGAGAATCTCCAAGAGGCCCCTTGGTCTCAGGATTAACAATGACGACTTTGACTCCGGGTAAAATCTAAAGATCGTAAGAAAGAATATGGAATACTTATATGAATTGTCTTCACGAACAACTAAACCACAAAGGCTCTCCTTCACCTCTGCAAAGGCACGATTTCACCACAGAAATTACAAACCAGGTATAAAACACGCCAGGACACGCACACGGAATGAATGCTAACCCTGTGAGTGGATTCCGGGACTCCAGAGCCACAAAGCTCAAGTATTCTGGGCCTGTAAATGTTGCTAGATCTTGATTCTGAAGAATTCAGTGTTAAAAACTACTGGGAACCATCTGTTAGTCCGTTTAAAGAAGGAAGTGACAGGTACAGTCAATCTCAAATGCGTGCTGATTTCGAGGACACGGCAGCGAACGCTTTTGATACGGTTCATTTACTGTAAACGGAAGCAATTCTCCCAATTGTTTCAGCAAATGATGCTCCTAAATCAACAGACGCTTCATCATAAATCAAACTGACTTTCTGGAGGAGCAGCGTAACCGTCTGTCACCTCGTGCCACGCCACAGGGCTGCCTTCCCTGGTGACACAGCTGCCCTCGCTGCCCCCCTGGGTAACAACACGGAATTACCTTCCCCGACTCAGAAAGCAGCAGGCTCTGAGGAGCTCCCCTTTCCACCAGCCGTACTCTGAAGGTAAAGAAAACATTGTCAGGGGGGAAAAAAAAAAAACAAAAGCTGAAATCTACTGAGAGATGCAATAGCTCAGTACCAACGTGACATTTTATAGAGAGTTATTAAATAAGTTTAAGGAAACTTACTGTACCTGTCATGTCTCAAGGATTTCAGATCTACATACACCGTGGTGGGATCAGGCCCAGATGTTCCCTGCAGAATTAACCAATATTTTTAATAAATATATCTACAGCAGTCAGGGTAGCTCCTGCCTGAGCTCATAAACGTTTCCAGCGGTTTCTTACTGGCAGCAAAATTCACATTCACATTTCTTTGCAGTGGCACAAAGAGAACCCCTTCAGCAAACACCTATTTTCTCTCTAAGCTGAGCGTAAGGGACACATCTCTGGGAAGGGGGGAGCTGCTTCAGAGGCAGCCCCAGCGCTCAGTTATCAGCCCAGGGGCAAGCAGAGCCATCGTTTACATGGAAATAAACAGTTCTCTAACGTCACGTTTCAGCTGCTCTGAACATCTGTGACATAATCTGGCAGCTGAAAACAAGAGAAGCTGCTAAAACCTTGTGCCAGCTGTTTACAAAGCAGATGTCGGGCCATGCTGGGAGGGGGGGCAGGTGTGGATCAGGAGTTTCTGGCCTTACCTGCAGGCAGATGGCAACGTTGACTCTAGAGCCAAAGGTGGTGCTCACAGCCCGAGAGGACAGGCCGATGTCTTTGAAGAGTTTGGAGAAGGAATGAGTGAGAGAAACCCGTGGCCGTTCCTCTGCAACTACCACACAAGTCCGGACGCAGGACAGATTAATCCCTCGTGCCTGCAAAAAAAAAGCCACAAATGAGTGCAAAGGGCCGTATGTGCTAAGTACCTCTGCCACACTGCACCACGGTCTGTCCCCTCACACCGAGTGACATTTGCTTTCTAGCTCTGGAAATTACTTGGGAAATGCAGCACAAACCCTGTTATTGCGTTCAGGTTATTTCCTTCTTTTCAGCTTTTATTTGTGCTTATGTGTCTGACCAGAGCCTAGAAATTCTGCTCGAACAAAATATGCATTAACAGTGCTTCTTCCTCTGCCACAGAGCGTTGGCATCACGTGCTTCTGCAGTGCTTTTCAGCTGAGATTACATCTGTTATTCACTATTTATATAGATGGAAAGCAAAACCAAGTGAGAGCGAAGTCATTTACTGGGATTACACCGAGTCTTCAACAAAACTGGGACCAGAACCCACCGTTATTTCTAGACACAATCACGAAGGCACCGACTCAGCTGCTCCAATCTGTGGACACCTTCAGGACAAGACTGGCCCTTCATCTCACAGATGGAAGGACACTGTTTCAGTAAACCCCACGCAAGAAGCCACCCCAAGCGTTTCATGCAGCTTTTTTTTTTTTTTTTTCCCCTTCCTCTTATCTCCAAGGAGAAAACACCTCTATTTAGCAAACGTGTGCTTTCCATCATGTGCTGGTCTGAGCCTCCACTGCAGACTCTTACATAAGCACTTCTCCTGCACAGCCTCCTGCTGCCGGCGTCCTCTCGTCAGGGTTTGCCCAGCACTCTCTGACACTCACTAGCAACGTGCTACCTACGCTGCAGCGCTGCTCAGCTTCAACCCTTTTCATCTCCTGGGGCTGGAAACGCTTTTTGCTGCTTTTGCTTTTTGAGCAAGCTGTGGGCTGGCGACTCGTGCAACAGGAAAACTGTTGTATTTAACAATCCTATCACTTTGCTTTACTACCAGTTTCCTTTATTTACGTAACATAACCTTCAGGAAACATTTCTTACCTTTAACATTTCAACTTGGTTTCCAAGTCCCTTTGTGCACAGTTCCATGACTGAATAGGAACAGAAAGTGTCCCTTATTTTATACTGGCTGACAGTAGATAACCAGAGAAAAAGATTGGATTCCAGCTCCATAGGAGGAATTAAAATTGACTGGTGTCCAGAATACACGCTGTGAAGAACATTAAGAAAGAAAACACTTTTGTGCAGCACGTAGTTATCTTTAAAACTAATATTTAATGTATTTTTTCATGTTGCATTCCTGCTAGACCAAAAGCAGGTTGTGGGACTCTGCAGCTGAGGCAAACTGATAATAGCTCCAATGCCCACCTTCTGCAGCAACACGGTTTTAAAAATACAACTCACTGTACAAGAATAACCATCTACACACACACACACGAATGTGCACACACACTGTCAGAGCGAAGGAAGAGAACTGGCTCAACCACACAGTTTACAGAACGAAAACTCCCCTACTGCAACGTATAATCAAGGAAGAAAAGCAAGAGAAACATTCTGGAGCCAGTAATATTTGGCAGCACAAATACACATAATCAAGACAGGATAACATCTTGCTAATCTGCAGGAAAAGGGAACATATTATTGTCAGTTCAAAGACAAATTCTCCCCTTACTGTAAATTAGTCATTTTGGTAATGTCAACATAATCTGTCTGTAATTACACCAGCTAAGGACACGGGCTGCCATTTCCCATTTATAACCAGCCCAAAGTTCATCTTTCCCTTCTCCCCCTCTCAAGTCCTACCTGCAAAGGCACCAGAGCACAAACCCTAGTCCACAATAGGGGTCAAGACAAATGGCGATCTGCCGGGAGGAGTAGAGCTCACACTGAAGCTTGATTGCCCTGCACAGGCCGCTCACTGCTGCGTGGGACATCTGCGGGCAAGAGGCAGAGAAACCCTGCTGAAATTCAGGGACATCAAAGGGGACTTCATCAGGGCAGGCTGGGGGGGATGAAGACAGGTTTGCCTTGGTAACTCTGCTCCATGAACTACGTTTCTTCTCCCTTTATCTTCCGCAGGGGGAGGCAGAGCACTGCGGGACCCTCCACGGAAAGCGGAAACAGGGAGACCGACAGCTGCTGCCTGAAGGCTTCGGGCGCTCGGCCTCCAGCCTAGGGCTGTCAGTTTTTAGTTTCTTATCCTCTCCTCTGCCAACTGCATTTCCTATTCTGCTCTGGGTGGGGGAAAGCAGCAGCTCCCAGCTCTGCCATCGCATCGCTTGCCGCTCTCCTGACAGGCAGCTCTCCAGTGGGAGGCAGCAGCACAACTCCCAATGCCCACGGCAGGGACCCGGTCTTCCTACGCTGCGGAACTAATTCCTCAGCACAAAGTCACACTGCCTTGTCCGCAGTGAATCCACAGCTCGGAGGGAAAGCAGGGTCTTGGTTTAAGCTACGAGAGCTAGGGGAGGGCAAGAGGAGAGGTGGTTCAGAGTATCAGGCAAAGACAAGACACCAAAAAAACCCACCTTCTAAAACCGTTTTACCGTACCTTTACTCCTGTAAGCATGCCTGTTGTGGAAACACTGAAATCTAGATATGCTAACATTTCAGGGGTAGGTGGCTTATAGATCTGAGAGAGCCGCTTCCTGGGCAAGTCATCTGTACAAGAGAGGAACAAACGTGGTTAATTTTTGATTACTGAAGTGGTATTTGAAAGGAGAACACAACTTTCGAAAAGCCCAAGATGGATCATAACGTTTTCTGTTAATTCTCTTTCCAAAAGAGACAGACTACTGTATGACAAGACTCTTGCCAAAGTTCTCACGTAGAAAATAATTTATTCCTCAGGAAAAGGGAGAAGAGACCAATTTGCTCTTGTCTTAAGGAAATTAGCAGTTGTCTGCAACATGGCTTTTCCATAAAATTATTTTCCATGCATAGCACAACAAATGCAGAAGAGATGTCAGTAAACAAGGTCAGACCTAGCTTGTATCTTGGATAGTTTCTCTAAATATTCAGATTATTAAGAGCCATCCAGTAGCACCTGAAATGGGGGACAGTCCCTTCGGAAGTCAATGGTAACCCCTGCACAGAACCTCAAAAAGTTTTTCAGCCCACGGACCACACCTGTGTCAATGATGGTTGGCCAGGTTTTCACATCTACAGCAGCAGCTGCCTCTCTGGATTTCAGTAGTCTCATTAAGGTCTGGGTTGTGAGAATACAGGCAGCTTTGCTGACCTAAAAAGATAAATACTTACTAAAAAAAAAGACAAAAGCACGTCCCAGTGGCACTGTCATTGCAAGATTTGATGTTCAGGGAGTGTATTTTACCACCTGCAGGCAGCTTCCCCCAGCAAACCTGCATTAATTCCTTTGGCCTTGGCAACGCACTGCGCTCTCCTCTCCCTTCGCTAAAACCTCAAACGCAGACTAAAACGCAAAGAACCCTGTGAGAAGCTTTGGAGCAGGTGAGAGCATCGCCCAGCCTACATCCAGCTTTCTCCCCCACGGTCCTTTCCTGGTTACTGGGCTCGGAAAGGAACTAACAGCAGGATTTGCACTCGCCCAGCAGTAAGGAGCGTCAATGGGACGGTTTAGGCAGTAACATCACGTCGGTATCTGTCAGAACCCCCCTGTTTTACAGCGATTTGTCTTGCCACATAGGGAGAGGCGGTTCTCTCTTGTGTTCCACAAAGGAAACTCCATCCCTCGGCTGGGAGACGTGCTCCGGGCCCTGCTGCCACACGCACAGCGGGGGGGTCTGGGCAGCTGCGTGAACCACTGGAGTCCGAGAGGGCGAAGCAGCCGGGGCCGCAGCGCCGTTACTCACTTCCACGATCATTCGCACAGTGGGCAGCGTAGCAGTGAGGCTCTGAGCGTGGGGCGGTCTCACGGTCACGGGGATGCAGCCAGCGTACAAACAGCCATAGAAGGCGGTGATTAGCTCAATGCCTGCAAGGACACGAGAGGCTGTAGTGGAGGACACTGGTGGATGGACCCCCTCTTTCTCCAAGGGCCAGGTACAGTTGCCATTTGGAGGTTCACACGCTAGCCCACAGCAACAGCAGCGGAGTCCGGGCGCTGAGGGCAGCACAAGGATGCTAAGAAAGCACAGAGCACCAACCGCCAACAAATCAAATCCGTCGTACAGGAAAAGAACATCCCGAGTGTCAAATGGCTCGAAAGTCAGTCAGGCCAAAAAAGAACCGTCTGGCAGGGCACGAAGCACACCCGCCAGAGAGCAGCTCTGGCTAGCAGTGAGCGTCTCAGGCCAAGCGGCAAAGCTGGGTGCTGCTGGCCCCAGTGGGCCAGAGGAGCCTCCACCACGGCCACTCCTGGCCCACCACGGCAGAAAAGGCCCCCAGTGGCCTCGGGCACGTGCCCCGCGTCCTGCACCGCTGGCTGCCGGCACCAGCCTCCACCAGAAGCCACCCTGTCATTTCTCATGGCAAACTACGGGCTTTCCCTGGGTGAAGAGCTGGCAACTGGCCACGTGGCTTCAGACAAACAAGATCCGAGCAGCCCAGGAGCTGCGGAGCCTCTGGGAGGGCCACCTGCACAATTCCCCAGCGCACCCAGAGCTGTCACAAGTTTCTAACAACCTCCTGGAGAACGTGTCATACCAGGGATCTTCGATAACCACAGAAGTCCTCGATGGCAGAGCAAGATCTAGCCAGGAGTGAGAAGGTACAAACTGGCTTTTCCAAAACTCCAGAGAAACAAAGTTTGAGTCTACAACTGCAAGGCATTAGGACAACCCTCTCCGGAGGCAAAACTACGCCAGGGAGTTATGCAGTCCCTAAGGCACCGCTGTTTCAATGATCCCTCCTGTATTTCCAGATCTCCACGAGATTTCAAAGACAGCCCAGGCTGCATTTCACAGCGGGATGCAGCCATTACTCAAACTTGCTTACCAGGAGGATAAAGAAGCACCACATTGTCTCCTGCATTGAGATGTCCTTTGTCACACAGAACTGATGCAATTCTCTCGGCTTTTTTGTGCAACTGAAGGCAGGTGGCTGTGCACACAGTAGTTCCCTTGAAAGGAGACAAAAAAATGCTCTGAACAGGGCCTGGCACAACACACGTGTCAGTAAAATGGTCGCCGCAAAGGAAAAAAAACAAACCAAACTTGCTTGCTAGTGTCAGTCTATAGCTACTAGTTATCTATACCTATAGACTGCTGGCGTTCAACGAGCCATTTATCCACCACAATATCAAAATATAGAGATGGAGTTAGATCTGCTCTAGAAAATTCTACCTCCCAGGGAGTCAAGTTCAGGTCTTCTCGCACCAGAACCTTGCCAGAATATACTCAACAGGGATACACCATTAAATGATACAGGAACCAGTGGGACCTACAAACACGCTCAGTTTTAAAACGAAGCACTGAACCATGAGAGTCGTTTAGATGAAGCGACCTACAGGTTCAAAGATTCACGTTTTAAGTTACAATCCATGGGCAAAATCTGACAGAGACACTAAACGGAGGACCCTGGAGTGAGCAAAGGATTTTAAGCAGAGTCTCGAACTTGCATAAATAACATGTTGTGGACCTTAAAGCCCAACAGCTCAGGCCTGACTGTACCTTGGCATTTAACAAAAGGAAGAGCGGGTGGTCAGGAGTTGCTTGAGCTCTCCACTGTAGCACCTCTGTCAGGAACTGGTGCTGGAACAGAGAGGCAGTAATTAAATATTAGTGCTTCTACGCAGAGCGCTTCACGCTGCTGCTTTGTGTTCAGCCGCAGGGGAAATTCTCCCTCATTCTTTAGCTGTAACAAATACTGATTTACCTTTTTAACTAAATCGTTGTCTTCGATTTGACCAAGATCTCTTCCAGAGGCTTGGGCAATACGCTTCCCAGCAACCAGGTTCCCCACCATCACAGAGGCAGGGCCAACGCCTGGTGATAAAGAGCAGCCACGTGAAACGGGGACTTTTAACACAAATGGGAAGAACCTGGCCCAGAACTGCAACGTGCAGGGCAGCAAAGGTGCCAAGATTCTCTGTAGGATCCCACAGCTCCTGGCCAAGAAGAGTTCAGAAGTCTCCTATCCCTCAGTAAAAAGAATCCCCATGAGTTCAAAGGTAGGAATCAAAATTCCTTGACTGACACATGCAAAGAGAGGCCTCAAACACGGCCCAGCCACAGGCCACAAGACAAGCTCTGGTCCCCACAAGCAGGACACAGAGGAAGCTGTGTGACACCTCCGACGCTAGGTCCGAGATCGTGACCTTCACTTCGCTAAATTAAACGAAAGGGCTTTGTGTTACCTGGTTGTTTCTGCCTGGGTTTTGGCAAGTTCGTCACGCACGTGTGCGGGCACATGAGGATGTTGCACGGATGCAGAGAGCCCTCCAGAAAGTGCTGTTTGGTTTGAGAGATGTGGATCCCGCCCAGTGGAGTTTTTGGCAACGTATTGGCTGGCACGAGAGCAAGGCAATATACACCCACTTGGTGAATGCTGTCGATTGCCTACAGGAAGGAAAGATGGTCACTTGGATTCCTGGTGCCACTGCAGGACAGCCTGCTGCTTCTGGTGGCACTGACACACCGCGAGACAAATCCCTGCACTGACAAGGTACTGGAGGAGCAAGTCAGTCGCTGCCTCTCCACCTCTACCATCAGGGAGCTCTGCGTAAGAGTTAAGTGCTCGTCAGCGTCCCTGCCTTTATAGACCATTTCATATACAAGCAAGCCATTTTTAAATCTTTCATGACCAAAATCCCAAAATATACACAGTTGCTTGATGAATCATATGATTTTGATCTTGGGATTTTATCCATCTGTCTCCTCTGAACCGTCACACACTCTGTTCCTTTTTTGTCCGCCTCAGCTTTCAGGAATCTAATACATTATTCAGAGCACCAGGTACTTCCCTGATTTTTTCTCCCCAGTTTGCACACTTCACAACCTGAACCATCACTCCCAAGAACGCCATACGTGCAGTGCAGGCAGCTCTCAAAGTATTTGCCACTCATTCTGCTTTCTTAGGACTAAATTCATTCAGCTGTTTTAACCTTTCTCTGCTTACTGTCTCCCTGCTGAAAATTCATCTCCAAAGATAAGGGCGGTGTTAAAGCTTAACTTTAAACACCAGCATGATCCCAGACTAAAAGCAGAACTCCTAGGTTTAAGCACTGGGTCTGCTTTGCAGTGCTGAGAGGGAACTGTGTGTCTCCACAGAGTCACAGCACTGACCACTTGGTCAGAGCCTTCGCCGTTCTGCGTCGCAGCCACTTTCCCAGGACCTTGAGGACGCAAGAGAACAGCTTGTACAGAGCAGATGTACCCAGCTTGTGACCCTGTCAAAATACCCCGTGCCAAGAGGGATCGTGAGCCTGTGCTCTTCCCATCTGGGGCGTGCTGACGGCCTCTGATCTGCCACACACTGAGAAACTGCGCAGACTCCCCCCTCGTCCGCCCAAGTACGGGGAATTACCTGCAGCACTCGACTCATCCACTGAAAACTGTCCTCTTCAGATGCATCCGGCCTCTGCTCTGCCACCACCACGATCCTCTCGTCGTAGAAGACAGATACTGAGAACACAGCGATCCTAAGGGAAAGGCGAGAGCCATAACTGGCACAAATCCTGGTTTTACACCTTGGGAATAGGAAGCCAAGGAAACAGACTAAAGACAGAACTTGTAAAACCAACCCAACCCAACCCATGGGGGGCAAAGACAGGGAAAAGACATTAGACAATTAAAACTGAGTCCAAAAGGGAAGATTTTGTGAAGTAGGTAAGGGATTAATTCCACCTTCTGGTGAAATCCCTGCATGGCATAGCCCCCTGTCCTCTCAACCTGCTACCACATTTCTGTTCCAACCTGTGGCAAATCACCAGCGCAAGAAAAGCTTTAAAAGTATCTCCAAGACACAGGGGGCTTAAAATCTGTTACGTCTTAGAGCTCCAACCCTGCCTGAGGATCTAGAAAATTATCTCCACAACTGCTAAATAAAAGGAAGTATCTTTGGACATTAATGAAACTCTTCCTTGCTGCAGAGCATCAGCCAGCAGCTACTACAGGGACTAAAATCACGCTAAAGATCCTGTTTCGCTGTAGTACATGCAGAGGCTTATGGGGAGGGGCAAGGTTTATTTTGCTAACCTTCCTCTGTAAACTGTTTTTATGGACTCTACTGCCAACCCAGTTGCGACGATGTCATCAGCGTTATGTCTACGTCCGCTAACTGTCAGCAATCCATCCATTTTTCCAACCACAAACACCAAACTGCCCTGAAAGAGAAAAAGATTATCAGTGAGTAACTTACACAAAGCAAATATTCAAACGTCTCCGACTTGCCTATTTCAGAACTATGGCTAGGACAATTGGATTTGTTCTCAATTACATCATTTATGATTAAACCATTTATGATTAAACTTTAAATCGCACCGTTTATGATTAAACCGAGCCACTCGGCAAGACAAGACGTTCCGGCACAAGGCAGCAGAACTGCCATACAAAAAGCTTCTTACACTTGGGTTTAGAAGAATTAGCAATTTAAAAATGTATCAAGCACCACAGTAAGGGACTGTAACGACACGCTGGAAGAGGAAGGGTTCCTACTGGCTCAGGCAAACCCGTTAACTTTCAACTCTCTTCACCACAGCAAAGTATCCTTGCACATACTTCTGCACCCAGGTGCTTTTCTTTTAAACCCCGAGGGCTCCTAACGTGAACAAAAGATGCAACGTGAGCTCAAAAACCGTCTTACGCACAGGTCCAACAAATCCCAGCAAGCCGGAGCGGACAAACGGCACATCCCCCACTGGAGAGCCGGCCGAGTTCACGGGGATAACCTGCAACACAAGGGGCGACACTGGGAGCAAAGCGCGTTTGCCTGAGGACAGGAAAACATTCCCCACATCCAGAATCGCACCGTGTGTGAGGGAAGCGAGGAGGAGGAGGAGAGGGAATCCTTGGTGCAGTCACCTTCTAGCACTTAGAAAAGGGGAACGCTGAGTGTAGCTAACCGGGAGGAGTTTTTCAGGGTGTATTTTTAAAAAAACGTTATCACTTAAGTTACAAACCCAAGAGACTACACAGGGCTATCGGTTCTACGCAGGGAAGAGATGTATTCTGCTATACATACCTCAAAGGTATTCTTTGTCACCCCTGCCAGCCCATAATACATCATTCCTCCCGCTCTGGAGCTAACACAGATTTCCCCAATCTCATCCGTTTTACAGAGCTGAGGCGGTCCATCAGGTTTCACTATACACATCATCCCTAGGACAAATTACACATGGTGAGGACAGTCCCCGAGACGGGCCTGGTGGCAGCTGTGACACACCGAGCTGTGACAGACCCAAGGACCCGCGCGGGGGCTGCCCAACCTTCCCCAGCCCAGGCCGGCGTGGGACAGAACTCCGACCCGTGCTTTTTTTTCTAAAACATTCGCAATAAGGTCTTAGAGGTGACTCCTGCTCAGTTTTACCTCCCGGCATCACATGGCCAACGTCCTGGACAGTGAGAGCAGAGTTTTTATCTTCAGTGTTGACACGAATCACACCAAAACTCAGCCCGTTCATGGACAGGATGGCTCTTCCGGGCAACGGTGCCCCGGGGACCCCAGGCCTTTGGGGGACACAAAGCCAATACACTACATCAGGCATACAGGCTATTACGACTCCGATGAAGATATTGCAGCAACAGAAATAGGGACATTTCAGTGTCTCTTCTTTGCCTCCCAGAAGAGCCACATCGATTGGTAAGTAGGAAACCGTATTCCTGGGTGAGGGCAACTCTTCTTCCAGCTCTTCAGCTTACCCCAGACCAGATAATTCCGGGGCTATTTATTACAGAAGGCAGCCACAGACAGAAACAGACTGAAAATTCAGTCCAAAGTGATTATTAAATCTCATCTCAGATTCAAGAATACCAGACTAGCTGTGTAAATCAGGAGCAGGAAAAAGCAGCGTGCAGTTCTGACAGGCGCTGTTGAGCTGTCACACCTCTCAGAGGAGGGGGGGGGGGGAAAAAAAAGCACTCGTGTCTGAGGAGGAATGTTTAACAACTCAGCTACTTGAATACCTGAGCGCACACAGTAAATGTCAGCGCAGCTCACTACATGCTGAAGTCAACTATGACCAAGCGACGTGTGAACAAATCTCAGCCCGGGTCACTTAATCTAGCCAACAGGCTGCAGCCCCGCACGGCCGTTACCTCCGTATGGCAATCGTCATCGCTTCTGGAGATGTGGCACACGGACAGATTGCCTCCGGTTTAAGCCCATGGCTCTGAAACAAGCTCAGGAAGGCATCACACGAGGACACGGACCCTGGGAAGAAAGAAAATACACCGCTGTGACTTCAGGTAATTCGATGTTATCGATTGTCTGTAAAATAACTTCTTTAAGTGCAGTGTATTTGCAGAGTACATAGCTGTATCTCTTCTAAAAACTCCAGGTATGTTTTCCAAGATATCAGCCACAAAGGTGCTTCAGCGCCTGCTGAAGGTGACTTGGGGACAGGCCCGTTCTCTTGAGCAAGCCTGCCTTCCTCCCCCAGCTCGCTCCAGAGCTCTCACACGCTCACGGTACAACAAGAGGCTTAAAAGACTTTCCAAACCTCCAACGATTAGCACACGTGTGTAGGGTCTGTTTCCACGCAGCACGGATAATCAAAGCGGGTCTAATGCTATTCCAAGTATCCCTCCCAGTTGGTGCCATCTAGACAAACATTCTTTAATCCTTTTCACCAGCAGCATTCCTCACAGATTTTTCCGGGGATTTTTTTTTCCCCCCCCCCCCCTTCAAAGTTCTTTTTAAAAGCCTTTAGCTTATCCCCCGTGAGCAGTTTAAAACCAGTCTCCCTGTATCTACCAGAGTTCTGGTTTACATTCAACTCCCCCGTTTCTTACTCCACAGTATCTTTCACAACTCCTACTCACAGGGTGAAAGCACAGAACCCCCCTGCCCTGGTGCTCACGTACCACAACCCACAGCTGGGTGCGAGCAGACAGCTGCCCTACCTGAAATAATCTCGGAACTATCTATGGAAGGAGTTAAGCTTGAGCCTAAGAGACAACTACCCGAGCACCCCCCTCTCCTGAGAAGAGCAGGATGCGCATACTCACAAGGATTTGCACCATCAGTTACAATCAGCATGCGCAGGGAACTCAGACTGACGTCTCTTTGGTCTCGATGGGCCATCATGGCCCAGTGCAAGTCTCGACACTTGACTAAAGCAACTTTTGCTGCAAAACAAGACAAAAAAACCCCGTATAAGGACAAATAAAAGCTTTGCATGAGTCATTTTCACATGAATGCACACTCCACCACTCTCAAATGAGAAAATTCCTCGACTCATTGAGCCTGCAGTAACCGCAAACCCCAACATACAACAGCATGTGCTGTGGCACGCAGGCCAGTTGCCCACCGCCTGAGCCAGGGTCTGTCACTACTGCAGCCCCTCCTCCAGCGCACAGGAACCACCATCGCCACCGGAACGGCCCCGCTGAGGGCTGGGGAGCAGTGAATCTTGCTGTGCTCAGCTCTTTGTTTGGTCTCATAAAAGGTGTCGGCTTCAGCACACAGGTCAGGAGGTTCCCAACAAGTTCATCGACACTCACAAGGGCACCAGGACTTTGTGTATATTTAGAAATTAAGAGTTTTGGCCCTTGAGATTTGTCATGGAAGACCAAGACGACGGGCTCTGAGGCGTCTGGGGTTTTAACACCCCTCACTCATTTATCCTGAGAACTTCCAAGCTGAAGTTGTAGAACAGAGTTACCTTTGTGGGCATGAACCCTCTGCACCCATGAGAGGGGGCAGGTTTTCATCACAGAATAGGGCACGCTGATAGTATGCAGCTTGTTCATTACATTCTGAAAAGAAAAAAAAGATAGATTTTTAGAAAAGGGCTCACAAAACCCATTATCAAGCAGAAAGAGGAGTTGCCCTCACTCCCCATCGACCCCTGCCTCACCAGGAATTCATCTACATTTCCTGAGGATGCTCCTACACTTCCCCCAGAGAACTGCAGCTCTTGCAGGGACAGAGATGGTTGACTTGACGTGGTTGAGGGACACTACCCGTTCTCAAATGCTGCAATGCGAGAATTATGAAATGCTTCAGAAAGTCTTTACAGGCTCAACTCACCGTTAGAATGCCATGCCACAGCCCTGCATCCTTCTTAAAATCCAAAACATTCACTATCGTTTCACCTGGTAAAAGAAAAAGTTGCAGTTTGAAGTGAAACGTGCCCGACAGCTGTGACCACTATTCATGGGCGGATCTGTGTTATGTTTGACTGTCAGATCTGCTGCAGAGGAACACACCGGGGGAGCAAGTGCAGAGCCTTGTTTGTCTGATGATACTAGTCAGAGCTCCTTGTTATGCAAAGTAACACGACTGAACATCAGTCTAAGAGAAGGAACACATCCCAGAAAGCCGCAAGAGAATGACATCCCAGCCTGTAATGGAGTACTGTGACATACGGCTCTAAAAATATTCAGTCGTGGATATATAAATTAGCTCGATTTACAAAACCATATCCTATAGCGGAACTCTCTGTGCTCCCACCAGCAGTTTCCAGCTGGCTTCACCAAAAAGCATCACGCGACTCGTCCAGCACCAGCAAGAGGTGCTTGGGTGTTTACACACAGCATCAGGAACAAAAGTTTGGAAAGATATTTTAATGGGCCATAAGTAGAGTGAGAGGAAGACTCAATCTCATTGGACAATGTTCCACTTTGGATTCATCTGCTCCTCTCTGGGTTCAGCAGAACAGGCTTTTTCACTTTCTAGACATGATGCAAATCCTGCTTGTTATTTCTCTTCACTATGGCAATAAAAATGATGTCGTTTTGGATGGAAAAGGTTACAGACTGTCTTCGCTTTTGGGGGAGAATTAATCTGCAGGTTTTTAATACTCCCCCTCTTTTTTTTTTTTTTTTTATTGGTTACTCACAGACAGCTGTTAAAATATGAGGCAGCCACTAAAAATGACGTTGCTGAACCTTCCTTCCTCTGCCATTTCTGTGACATCACCTACCTTCAGAATAGTTGCAGGCCTGAGACAAGGCTTGACAGTGAGAGAGCATGGCAATCCGAGACACCGTCACACCCATAACACTTCCCTCTTTGCTCGTCTTGTACTACAGGAGAGGAAAAAAGACATCAGGGCGTAACTCTGGATCCCACACGTGAAGGAAATGAAAAAAAAAAATAAAATCACAGAATCCAGATTATTAAATAAAGTTTTGTTTCTCTAAAGCTGCTGAGACATACTCCAAGGTTCGCCCCGAGAGCAGTTACTCAGGTGGCGAACACGCTCAGCTAACTCCAGAGATGCAGGAGAAGGAGAAAGATGGCAACTGAATGTGTGTGCACGTCGCTGTTACTGCTTCTCGCCGCATCTCCTGCTGCTCCCATAAGTAAACTGAAAAACCATTTTGCAATTTTAGAAGAGCCAAATTACTGTTACTACCTAAACCACCGCGATTCCTCGAAATTGCCTTACTGAGGCGTCCGCACGGAAATAAGCTCTGCTAGGGAAGAACAGAAAACTCAAAATGCTTAAGTAGCTTCCAAAATCCGTGTTATCGAGTACGCTATCTCAGAGAGCTCCGTTGTCTCGATTACTGGCTTTCCGGAACGAGAACAGGGTTCTCCAATTAATTTTGAGCAGCGCTCAAGGCCACAAAGATATTCAAAACTAAAATAAGCTTTCACAGCAGGTTGTACACAGTGAAAGACTTGTTTCAGCAGCTACAAACTGGGCAGTTTAAGGTAGTGAGGTGGAAGTATTATCTCTCTGGTGATTAGAACATTAAATTCAGCTCACGGAAACTACTTTCTATTCCCCCTTCACTACTTACCTCAATATATGCTGGCTCAGTTCCTGCAGCTGAGATGTTGGGCTGCCAGTCCTTCGGAGATTTGGAGAGATATTTTGAATCTGTCACAACCCATTTGAGTCTGGGCCAACCTAGAGCCAAAATTAAAGTGGAATATTAAAATCAGTTTATTTATTGAGGGATTTATATTCTGCAAGAATATACTAAACCCCCATCGTTTGTCCAAGTCCGGTTACACAAGGAAAATACCAAGCCAAGCTACTAGCCAGAAGGTTCATCTAGTTTCTCATCAGGGAGTTCAGTGGGCAACAAGGTACTTCCTCTACTCAGGAAAGATCCCTGCAGTATTTCTAAATATAGCTGCTTGTATCATTAATAAAAGTGCTTTTGAACCTGCCAAATGCCACCGAAGGGATCTGAGGACAACCCTGGCTTGTGAGGTGGATTCACTGCGACTTCCAGAACAACAAAGCAATTGTGTCAGACACATGGATCAATCTACACCATGGTGTAAAACCTACAACAGTTAAGTGATGCTGTCAGAAAAGCTGCTCCCTTTGCTCCCCTAAATGCATTCAGATGTCTGACTACGACTTTCAGACAGTTCAACTACGGGAAAAGTACAACCAGAAGCAAGTATAGAACCAATCTAACCTTTAAACTGCACAATTTCTCCATTCTGGGTTTTTGGAAGCCCTTTCAGACAAACTTCAGTGGTGAGGGCCAAAGCAATGCCACAGCTTCCCAGCAGAAAACCAATCTGCTGACCACCAGCATCCTGAGGGAGGAGGGGGACAAACGTCATTCCTGTTTAAAGATGACACACGTCAACTTTCCCCTTACCAAAACCCGAGGTCTGGTAACGCCCTGGGAACTGGATGGTAGCACTGTGGAGCACACGGGGAGGAAAAAGAAGAAACAGCCCCTACGCCCACAAAGACTCTTTCCTTTGGTTCTTCTTTCTCCCCCCACATTCAGTGTCTGGCAACGGTTTGAAACTCAAACGACAACCAGAGTCTGGTAGGGACGGGCAGAGCCCCTGCCAAGCTCACGTCAGGACACGTTTTGGAAGATGATAGAGATGTAGCACAGAGGGCTGCTGGGTGAAAAGGGAGACACACCTACAGGGCAATAAAAGTCCGTAAGAGAACGATAACCCATCACAAAAACGCAGAAGGGCTACTTCATCTTCTGCGTACCAAGTCTTTTCAATTCGTTTTGTTCAAAAAGGAAACGATTATGTAACTGGGGACAGATTGCAGAGAAATGTGGTGATTCTCAAAGGGAACTCTTCATCCAAACGTACAAAACAAATATTACATTGGCAAGACTAAAAGGCACTGGATGCGAAATCCACAGAAAACAAGTGCTCATGCCCAGCGCCCAGGCATCGAGCGTACGCCATTTCTTTTCATTAATGGAAGCCCAGATGCTTCGAAGAGGAATCAGGAGGCTAAAAAAGCAAAACGTATAATTACACTGCAATAACAAGGCCTCTCTTTCCCTAGGAACTAATTTCTATTGCACAACGATAAAAACACTGAAATGAGGTAGCTCGCTAAGAAATCCGATTGGGCAAATACTGGGCGAAGTTTTAATTTTGTCTTTGGTTGCTAGAGCAGTTGTCAGGTTGCAGACAAATGAAAGCAAAGCTCTGTGACTCCCACAGTGCCACCAGACCAGCCTGCCAGGTCATTGCCACCTCTCTTGCCATATGTCTGCCATTACCCTCTTGCTTTTGTTTTCTCTTACGAAATTTTATAGTTTTAGACAGTTCTCGGTATAGCAATAACATGGCAATATTGCAAAAATTCTGGTAAGGGTAAAGAAAACATTTCCTTCAGCACATATTCACAAAAAGCGTCTCAAAAGCCTTCAGAAATACTCAGCACCTTCAGTCTCCAGCAAAGTCCAAGGACTGGCAGGTGCTGAGCGTGGCTGGAGGCCAGACCCCCCCCATGCCACGGAGCAGGTCACAGCGTGACCTGTCCTGAAGACTTCAGCCTTTAGGGGAATCGACCACTTCCAGCCTCTCAGCACAGCTCCCTGCTCAATACGTTTTTTCCATTTTTAAAGAGCTATTCCAGGTTCGCAAAGGTCTTGCACGCTGCGTTGGTACAGAGCTGCTAAGGCAGCAGCTGGATGCTGTGAAACACTTTCTGAGGTTGATGGTCTGACTTGGATTTTCATCCCACATCAGCCTATCACTCCTCTAAGTTCCATCAACGTTACCTTTCTGGTAAGAGGTACCTCTATAGGCACTGGTATGACTTCTGCTAGGAGACAGCCGTAAAACGCCACCATGAACATGACCGGGTCATTGTTGGGATAAACAAGGGCTACCTACAAGTCACAAAAACGTTCTGTGAGTTGAAATACAAGGAAAAATTGCCAAGTAAAGATCTATAGTGACTAAAAGTCAGAAAAAAACCCCCTTTGTGTTATTTCCCATTCTACCACAGCATTTTTCACAGGGAGCCTTTAAGCTCTCTTTTCTTCCACAGAACGTGCATCCGTGCAGGAGCTCCCCCCGCAGCAGTGCCAGCACCCCCTCTGTGCCCCTGTACACGGAGATGCACACACAGCCAAAACACAGATCTAAACCTCTCTATTTCTCTCAGAGGTGCAATGCTCTTCCTTAGATGTATCTCAAAGTCCAGAGCCAAGAAGTTGCTTACAGAGCAGCCAGCAGGACTGAAAAAAATCACAGAGGCTTCTTTCCCAAATAGCCTGTCCCTGGGATAAGAGTCTTGCTATTAAAGGAACAGGATTACAGTGTCTGTGGTAAGTTACAGCCCCCCCCCATCCCTCTTTTGACTTCAGAGGGAGAACCAGCCAGTCCCAGACTCATTACCCTATCTCCAGGTTTTAACACGGGTTCGTTTTTGGTCCCCAGTTTATTAAGCAGTGTGTAGGCCAGCTTGAGACTTCTGCTCCACAATTTGCCTAGAACACAAAGAAGAGAGACTTGCACAACCCCAAACCAACCCAGCAGACAAGAGAACATTCCTGTTCTTGACTGCTTTTACCATCCACAGTCAGGTCCTCTGTTTCGGTGACACCGTTTGTCTACAAAGCCCTCAAAACCCAGGGTGGCTGCAGATACCTTCCCAAGACCGACACCTCCGCGTTCTACCAACTGCTGCTCTTTCGGCGCAGTTCAGCAAGGGAAGTCAGGGCTCAACTCACCATACGTGAGGGTATAAACCGGTTTTCCTGTAACATCCAGTGCTGTCAGACAGGGGCATTTCGCTTGCGTGGTTCCCCAGCGCTGCAGTGCTGCTTCTAAGGCAGGAGGCCAGTTACAAACAACTCCCAGGGGTTCTCCCTTCACCGGGGTCATCTGGCGACCCTCTGGCTTGGGCTGATTTGGGTCAGGCTGTGGAACTGAAGAAAATTCAATCATGTTTCCGGTTCACCTTCACCCACTCATCAACAGACGGTTAAGTTGGAAAGACACGCTGAAAACAAAAGCTTTTCCGCGTTGCCTTTAGGTTTAACGACCCCTATTACATTTTACTTCCTAGGAAGGCCTGAACAAAAGAAAAACCACACTGCGAACCTCTCATAAGGTGCTATTAAAAGTACTCGGTACACTAGGGAGGAAGGTAACACTGATTTGAAGAAAAATAACCTTACAAAAATCAGGTTGTAATGAAATTATCGGTAAATAAAATTATTTTCCTTCCGGGAAATAATTAAAGTAGCCTAAGCAAATGAAGGGGGTTTTAAAAATCTATTTAAAATATTTTTGTTAATAAGTTTTAGTTATTTTAAGCAGGTTAGTGTTGAGGAAGCCACTCAAAGCTCGGCAGTAGAGTGAATGACTTCAAACCACTTCAGACGTTGGTTTTGTATCAGCCTGTTCACAAAGGCTGCTGCTAGCTGCAAACAGCAAACCAGAGTCAGCCTCAAAAGCAACGGCATCAATAAATTCAGCCTGTGCACGTCTGTCTACTTATAATAAATGATTAATAAAAAAAAAATATTATTTGGTGCTATTACCTTCCACAATTTCTTCAAAATCATCCACAAAAAATTCTTTCAAGGGTGGCCTTTTAGGTCTTTTCAAGGTGTTAAGCAACTGCTGAATTTTCGTGGAGACTCTACTACTCACAGGAACACCTGGAGGGAAAGATTTGTGTCTAATCAAAGTGTTCGTGAGCTCTGTTGACATTTACACCTTACCTCCTTCCACCAGAGGACGCTTCCCTCAGTGCGCCCACTCCTTCAAGCACTGGCTCCCATTATTAAAGGTGGGATGACATTAGGATTGTCTTAACCCAGCGGTCAGGAAAGGCTATAGGGACAGGAACTCATGTTTAAAGCATTTCCCCCTCCCAAAGGCGCCTTCCCTCTGTCTGACACGCTGCGCTGCCGGTGCAAGAGCTGGCAGGGGGAGGACACGGCACCACCACCAGCCCTAGCACTTCCCTCTGCACAACCCCAGCCCGCCCGGAGGGAGCACCCTCAGCTTATCGTAGTCACGAATTACATGATTTCATTCATCTTACCTTGCCTTTGGGGGAGTCTAGGACAAAAGCTTTTAAAACAATTAGCCTACCTAAGCGTTGGTAATTTTTTTTAATTTTTTTTTTTTCTCCTTAAAAAGTGGTAGAGAAGAGAAAAGCCCGTTATCTCCCCCATGATTTTCTCCAGCTCAGCACAGAGCAGGTAATTGCTGCAGTATGGGGATGTGTTAGTGCCAGTGCCCCAGTGGTGGCACAAGAACGGGTTTGTGCCAGTGCCAGAACCATTTCAAATTTGTGAAGTGCTTAAACGGGATCAACTTGAGTCGGGTGGTCTGTCCTCCCAGCTCAGCCCGAACGCCGTTCTGATTTCTGGGCGCTCTGAAAGCTTCGTACCATCAGCAGTATCCATGAGACTAGAGCGATTAGATCCCTTGTGCATGCCTTTCACAATCCCCGAAGGAGGAAGGTCAATCGCTGCTGGGCGTGCGGAGGAAGAGGAGGAGGTAGTTGCTGTGACATCTGGGGGAACTGAGAAATTTTCTAAAAAAAGGGAGAAAATTGAGACGGCAATTAACATATAACTTTTATTGTCAGATGGAACAAGCAAAGTGTTAGTTACCTGTTACCAACAATCTTAAGAATTTAATGGGTTGAATGGCTCTTATTAATGTTAAACACACGGCTTCCTAAATATTAAGTGGGTCTAGGAGGTGCACATTATCTGTTCTGGAAAACAGAAAACAAAGGCACAGGATGAGTGGCTTTGTCCAGGTCAGGAAAGTGGTTCACCAAAACAGAATTCCTATTCTTGGTCTCTAACCTTCAAATCAAGCTAAATTTCTTGACTTTCAGCACTGTGAAAAGAAAAAAAAAAAGAAAAAAATTGATATCCACATGAGCTCTGAAATATTCAAAGCCCCCAAACAAAAACCTACATCACCTATGCAGTAATCTCCCTTGCTAGAATTATACTGATTTAACTTTTTGGTCAGTAAGGGCTTTCTAAAACAAAACATGTGGTAGGCTACTGACTAAAGCAGATCAGCAAAAAAAAAAAAAAAAAAAAAAAAAATTTCTTCCAGTTCAGCGGCTAAACAGTATGAGCCTGTCCAGCAGTTAAATAAAAACTTAAAACGCAATGAATAGAGCGAGCTGTGTCTTACTTTAAGTTGCAAGACACTGTTCTGCTTTTCAGATGAGTTTGTAAGCTGCAAAACTGCAAGTAACTCTGCATACTTCAGTAATTCCCCTCATTAACTTTCTCTTAAATAAGCAATTTTGCTTACATGGGATTTCTTTACACAACACAGTAGGTTCAATCATCTGATAAGGCAAGAATATTCTACTCTAGCTTAACAGAACCAGCAACTGTTGCTTACAAAGGGAAAAAAAAAAATAATTTTGAAACTGTGTGTTGGCTTGCACAGAGAGAGTCTGAAGGAAGTCAGATACTGAATAATTCCCACAGAAAGGTTTTCGTGGTCGATCCTCCGCAACCCTCTTTCTGAGGAGGAAAAAAAAAAAAAAAAAAAAAAAAAAAAACTGGAAATACGGTGGCAAGGAGTATTTCCCATTTATTGGACTTCAAGATCACTTAGGACTGACCTAGGTTTTGTACACCTCCGAACACCTGCAGGACTTTATACTGTTCTCTCCAAAGAGATGTACAGAATGGAATACGTGAGAGTTCCTATTTAACCCAGGTGTTAACAGGATGAACGTGGCATCTACGTGGCAAACACAATTCCAACAAAGATTTAAAACTTCTGTTTTGCATCGAATACTAATGATGTTAGACAGCAGTGGTTCTGTAGGTTAAAAGCTAGATTACCTTCATTCGTTACAAAAGGTAACGTGGCTTTCTGTGGGGCTCCAGTTAAAACCAGCCTCTCCGCTTCAAAGACACGTTAATTAGGTTGACTACATTTTATGGGCAATTTCCCCAGTTTTCCATTTCAGAAAACAAACTTGCATCCCAGCAAATAAAGGAACAAAAATAACAGCGATAACAACAACAAAAATAAATTAAGTGAAACAAAACCACCAGCACTTCTACGCACTGCTTGCCCCGAACCAGTTAAGCAAAAGCAGAGAGCACACAAAATACAGACATCTCCTAAGAC